>NC_049207.1:5872445-6072445 GCF_013347855.1 Anguilla anguilla
GTCGGTTATTCTTTCTGTGAAATCCTCATCCTTTTGTAGGTGGGATTGGAGCAGGCAACTCACATGATTTGTCTGACGAGACCTACATAACTAACCAGCTTCCATTGCTAGTCACATGACAGTTGCTTGGCGCGCTGCTTAATTCCTAACTTAGCAGTTCCAGAGGCAGAACTGCCAACTCCAAATATTGGAGGAAAAAAAACAATAGGGGCAAATTGTTACAAGAACATAATCGATAATCAGACTGAGGAAATCTCAGCTGTGGAAGACTAATTGCTCGATACACACCGACTCATTTACACAGGGAAAAACTGTTCAAAAATAATCAGCAATCCATTGTTAAGGCTTGTCCATTGCTTACCCATTGCAACAGAAGCAAATTATCATTGGATTCTATCGTTTCTGGCGATGGAACACATCAAACTGAGGCTGTATGTTGTTTATACTGAAAAGCTTGAACTCAAAACCGTGAGATTTTGTCTGATCTCTTCCAGTTATCCAGCAAGACACCTCGTGTGGATTTATAACAGTTCATTAAACCCTTATCAATTCTAATTAAAATCAAGCCATATAAGACTGTGACATCTAATGACAACCTGCACATGATGGTACCCTGCTGATGAATAATGTTGTGCTGGCACACTTTTAGGACTAAATGTCTAAAATACTATGGTTCTCGGTCTTCCCAAATTGTTTTTTTTTTTTCATAACCATAATTCATAAAATCTACCACTAATTTTTCAGTTTACATTTGGTACAAATGTGCTTGGCAGTCTTATAGATCACAAAGAATTGAGTTTGCATGCTGTGTTGCCTGTTGGCGTTAAGCACATTTGAATACAAAGTATTACTTGGCTATTTATAACTGTACAACCAATACAAAACAATAAATCACCTTCATATGGTCTCAAAATATCTTTTCACACATCTGAAAAAATATCTGAAAAACAGCTAAAAAAAAAGGCATTCCTGATAAAAGCAGTGAGTAAGAGTGAGAAGACATTAGGCATTATGCCAAAACTATCAAAACAGTATATAGGCTATATCCAAAGTAACCACTGCCATTTAAATAAAAATAATTTAGAAATAAAACTTGTATACATGCAGCTGGGAAAAACAATAGCCAAAAATAGCAAACTTAATAACATAGGCTTTATATGACAAGACAAGAGTTATAGCCCTTTATTTAATAAATGAACTAGCAAATTAGACTCTGCAGGTTTAACTGCAGGGGGTGGAGAAAGGAGAACAAATGTCTAGCACCATTTGCTTATGACCGGTACCTTTCAACACTGCGCTATTCATTAGCACTGAAAACCAACACAACCCTACTGATGAGTGTAGTATACAGCTGACTGTGCTACATGAGTGATGGAACAATAACATTGTTATACATATGTAATACATCATTTATAACACTGGCCTTATATGCTGCTGACCATTAAGAGTGAAAGTGTGCTCCCTGGATGGGAGACCACATTCAGATTTCAGCAGAAGGATTAAATTTACCGCCCGCACCTGTGGCCTGATGCTCAGAGCCCCCATCTCCATACTAGCACACAGGCACACAGACATGCGCGTGTGCCTGATCGTAAAAACTCTCATGAATCTCATTAGATCTCATCTTGTGTATACTGTGCATAAGTACAAATCCAAACGGTGCATGTTCACTCTCTCTCTCTCTCTCCCTCTCTCTCTCTCCTCCCCCTCTCTCCCTCCCTCTATCACACACACACACACACACACACACACACAGATAGAGGACAAAGCCACTCCATCATTATGTTCGAACATCTCAATAACTGTTCAAGAGTTTTTCACGAATGAATTATTCGCCAGCCAGCAGGTATCAGCACTGTCAGAGGGCAGCTGGAGATCACACGCTGGTCAGCCTTCCTCTCAGCATCCTCCAGTTAATGATGCCAGCCCAGTGTGGAAGAATGACAACTCCTTTGGGCATTGTGACACACATACAGTGATTGTTACATCAGCATCAGAATGTTCAGTCAATAACATTCCAATCACGTATTTATGATCTCACCCCTTGAAGGGTTCAGGGAACTCATGCTGTAGCACACACTGTCCCCGTCATACAGTAAAACCCAGGCCTGGCTGAATTACTGTTTTAAAATGCAGCAATGTGATAACTAAATAAAATCCAAAATTCAAAAATCCACGTTTTGATTCTGGGTTGGTGCCATTTTTCTATGAGTTAAAATGTATTTGTTGCCGAGTTTCAGAGGGTAACCTGAGATATGGATATGTTCGGTATCGCCTCACGTTGGGAAGTTATCTATTTAAATTTTTAAAAATCCAAAGGACATGGCTACAGTACACACTGTACGCCTTCGGTCGCAATGCGATTTGAATATGAAAAAGGGAAAACAGGCGTGTAATGAACAGGAGGCGACTGTCAGAATGTCTTACTGGGTGCATTTGTGATTAAAACGGTTACATAAGCCGGGGAAGAAAACGCTTTTTTTTTTTTCAGATGCTATTACGACAGCGCTCGCGAGCTTAAAAGCATGCTGGGAAAATCAGCCTGCCTCTCCTGCTGTCATTGAAACTGGGACGTTCGCGAGAATGGGGGAGTGGGGAGAGAGAGCCAGAGAGAGAGAGAGGAGAGAGAGAGAGAAACAGGGAACGGCACTGAGGAGAGGGAGACGTGTAGGAGAGACAAAGAGAAAGGGGGATGAGGAAGAGGGAAAGAGGAATGGAGGACAGGAGGGGAGAGTAAGGCCACGTGCACAGGTAAGGGTGACGATGCGCTGCTCTCGTAAAAACCGCTAAAAAGAAGCGATTGTGAAACGTCTACCTTCGCGCTTCATACAGTCGCTTTCCTGAGATGTAATGAATTCTTTGGGAAGTAGAATTAACTCCCCGCCCCCTCTCCCCCCGCCACCCCGCCCCGCCCCATACGATGGCAACAGCTGTCTCCCGCAGGTGATCGACAGGCACGTGGGCCGAGGAGGACTGCGCGACAGCCAGAGTCGGATCGGCGGGAAGCGGAACGCCGTCTCCATGGGGACCGCTCCGGAGCAGACCATCGCCGGAGGAGCAAGCTTACGATTCTGTCCCCCGCAAACAAACTGTCTACCGCAAATAAATAAATAAATAAGTAAGTAAATAAATAAATAAAACTCTTTGTTTTAATGTCTAGCTTGATGAGGAAAGAGAAAAAAAAGCCCCATTTTGAGCGAGGCAACAGAATTACACGTCATTACTGTTGGCGGCTCAGACTCGGTCTATATCAGTCTGAGATAGATGGGCTAATGTGGATTTATCCCTTCGCCCATTCACTTCTAATGGAAGGGTTCAGCTCTGCAAATCGCTCGTGGGCCGAGCTGGAAGCAGGGAGAGAATGGAGATCTCCAGCTGCGCAAAGATGTGTCACACACATGCCTATTAATGAACTACAGTCATTTAACTCCTCTGGAAATGAGACTAAGTACGGAACAGAGAAGTCCATTCATAGCTGAGAGAGCATAGAGGGCACAAGTAGCCCCTTATATCCCTATAACAGAGTGTTCTCCTAACAGTACACCAGGACTGATTAACAGCTAGAGAGAACTTCTCTGACATCTAGATATTGAAGCTTGGCATGAAAAATCATAATGGATTTTTTTTTGCCATCCTGCAAGCATCCGTTTACTACTTGAGACCTACAGTAAAGTGCATCGAGGACAATAAAACCATTCAGAGAGGGCTATTTGCATTACGGTGTTCAATCACTGTGTCATTTAACACCACTGTGTCTCAGGTATTAATAACTAATTCATTCCTAATTCGCAATTAAACCAGCTTCCATAGCTTAATCCTTTTCACCCTACATTAAGAGAGTCATTACACATGCTTGGGCGGGGGTGGAAGGCAGAGGGGAATGGGGGGGGGGGGTGTTTTCTCTTTGTGTGGGTGTTTGGAATGGTGAATCACACAGATGCGCATCTGTCCTGGATGTGAAGGGCCCACCCTTGCCGAGTGTGAGCAGAAAGCAGACTGAGGCGTCTCCCTCTCTCAGACCCCCCAGCCACAGAGCCCTGGCCAGGGAATTAGTCCCGGTTTGTAGGGAGGTGCGGGCGCTGAGGTGCGGACAGAGAGGTGCGGACGGACGCTGAGCGGGGAGCGGTGCGGCTGGCTGGCGGGGCTCCAGCTCCGGGCCCCGGGCCAGAACACAGCTGTGCTCCCCGCCCTCTCCAGCCCTTCCACTGACACAGATCAAGGTGAATATTTGATGTGATTGGATCTGAAGCCCCTGTCACTGCCACGGGCCCTTCCCAGGCACCTCTATCTCCGCTGGGCTTGGGTTTTCAGGGACAAAGATGCCCTGGGCTGCACCAAGCTCAGATCAAGCTCACCTCTGTGACTCCCAAAAACAGCTCTTCTATTCTCCTCTCCTCTCTTTTCCTCTCCTCTCCTCTTTCCATTTCTCTTTTCCTCTCCTCTCCTCTTTCCATTTCTCTTCCCCTCCCCTCTCCTCTCCTTTCTTCTCCTCTCTTCTCTTCTCTTCTCCTCTTTCCATTTCTCTTCCCCTCCCCTCCCCTCTCCTCTCCTCTCTTCTCCTCTCTTCACTTCTCCAGTAACCTACCCCCTTCTACCCCCTGCCCATTTTACCTTTTTTTGTGGTGAAGGAGAGCTGAGGTGTTGAGGATACTGGATAGTATTCAATGATAAACTGTGGGGGTGTTGTGGTGCAGCACAATGCTTAGGAAAGTGAGCGCCAAGGTTCCAGGTTCTACTCCTGAATGGGGCACTCCCCTCGTACCCTCAGCTGCAAGACACGCAACCAAAATTGCTTCAGTAAATAGCCACCTAAAATATTGCAAAATATAAAAAAAAAAGAGTTCCTCTGGAAAAGTCTAATAAAATAAAAATAAAAAGAAATAAATAAATAGTAAACGCTCAATTTAATGCTCCATTTTGACCCACGCTGACAGAAGTGCTGTCGGACTGAAGTACCTTCGGTTCTCAGCAGGGATTTACCGATGAAATACCGTTTGCATGAAGACAATCCATCACTTCAGGGCCGCGAAATCCGCCGGTTTGAGTCTGCACCCTGCCGTAATTCAAATTTCAAGCGCCACTAATGCGGATTACCTGTTTAGATGGGAATACTTTTAAGAAAGATCAACAGATAATCCGTTATGTCTGCCTTGTCCGTGTCAAGATTTAAACTTTTGCTGTGGTAGCGATGACAGAGAAAGGACAGAGGAATTTTGCAGACACTTATCAAGAGTGACTGACATTTTTTTTTTTTTTTTTACACAGCATTTACATTGCATCAATTTATACAGCTGGACATATACTAATGTAATGCAGGTTATGTACCTTGCTCAAGGGTACAACAGCAGTGTCCTACCCGGGAATCAAACCTGTGACCTTTAGAGTACAAGACCAGTTCCTTACCCATTACACTACACTGCCGCCTAACACCCAGCAATATAAATATAGCTTTCTGGGCAGGCCTGTTATTTTCAGCTCTGGGTCGTAGAGCACACAGCTGACAAAACCCAGGTGAGGTTTACGCAGTAGAGCACGGCTAGCGGCTAGCGCGCTACGAAAACACACACACGGCTTTCCAGAAGAAGGGGTCCCCCGACAAACACTTACCCCCTGGAAGCAATCGCGAGCGAGAAAGTGAAACGCGCACGAAAGACTTGTCTAGCAGTTCGCGCTCGTGTCGAAACGGTGTCGCGTGCGGCGGACGATAGCGACCGGCATCAGCGCTCTCGGCTAAAAAGCCGAGGGCCTAAAGGTAGAGGAACGAGCGGGTGGCTCTAAACTCCCCCGGTTAAGCGCTTGTTCCTCCGTGATATAAAAGCAGAAGGACGGGGGTGTGGGGGGGGGGAGGGAGCGCAGCGGGCCGCGCTGACGTGTGACAGAATATCAATCAGCTTCCGGAAAAAATTAAATAAATAAAAACTCTGGCGTCCCCTGCAGTCGCTCCATCCCGCTCCACTGAAGGGCCGGGCCGTCTGTTCGAGACTGATACCGGCCGTCAGAACTGCCGATACGAAGACCACGGAACGCTCGGCGCCACGCTCCCCGTGTTCCGGAATTAAGATGTGGGAGAGGGCCGCGTTTCACTCAAGGGGAGTGACAAGGGTTGTCTCTTCCCCCGCCGCGCGCGTGTTTGCTTTTAATTCACCTCTGTTTGACTCCAGAGGGTTATTTTAGAGGTTGCGACACGTTTGCGCGACCGTGACACGTTCATGAAATCGTGACTCATCCTGCGGCTGAGGTTCAGACGCTGAAACGATGGCGCAGTCATCGCACTTCCCTTGGATTTCCACTCGTTTATTCGGCGCACCTGTTCGTTAATGCAAATCTCCCGCTCCTCCAAAGAGCAAGCACCAGGTGGCCGCAAACTCAATATATAAAAGCACGCAGACGTTGGCGAAGAGGTTGAGTCGTCACTTGACCAAACAACGGAATGGGCGAGAGGCCCGATCCAAGTGACTTTGACCGCGGTGTGACTGTTGGTGCCAAACGTGGAGGATTCAGTGTGTCTGAGAAACAAGCTGCCTTACTGGAATTTACACACTACTCGTCCCTGGAGTTTAGAGAGAGTGGTGCGATAGATGAAAAACTCCCAGTGAACAGCAGTTCTGTGGGCGTAAACAATGATAGAGGTCAGAGGGGAGCAGGCAGACACGTTCAAGCTAACGGAAAGGCCACAAATGCTCAAATAACAGCTGTTCACAACAGCGGTGGGCAGAAGGGTCTCTCTTGAACACGCAGTGTGTCGTATCTTGAAGCGGACGGGCTACAGCGACAGAAGACAACGCAGTGTTCCACTCCTGTCCGCCAGGAACAGGAAGCTGAGACTACAGTGGTCATGTGATCACGAAACCGGACGACCGAAGACCGGAAAAACAGGGCAAGGAAGTATTTGGACAGTGAAACGCCTTTTGTTGTTCTGACTTTTGGCTCAGTGCTCCACAAGGCTACACATATCCATGCATGCCATAGGTTCCAAATAGTTTTTAAAAGTAATGAGTCAATCAGTTTACACGGGTACTCCAAAGCAGTAATTCAGGCTACATATACAAAGACCCAATCATAGACAAGTACTCACATACACACACACACACACACACACATCCAGTAAGATAAAATATGCTAAATATATTAATAATAGTGTACAAAATAGCCTCGATCTGCTGCTGTTTTTCATCCACACCTCATAAGATGCCCTGTTCACAGGACAGGACAGGACAGTAAGAGTAATGCACCATCGGTTCAATGGCTGACAAACGAGACGTGGTTCCGCACGCGATTCCTGAGAGCGTTTCTCCATTTTTTTTTCTTCCAGTTCCTGACAGCGATTCATTGGAGTGTGGTGGACATGACATCATGCTTTTGGAGATAACAGTCCATTATATCTTTTCAGAGCTTGACCTCTAAACTAATAAGTAAAAAAAAAAAAAGAAAAAAGAAAAAAAAAAAAGACTTGTTTTGTAACTCAAAGTTAAGAACAAAGCTCCACGATGTAACTAAAACGGATAGAGGCCGTTTTTTCCTGACTGGAAAAAAAAAAAAAAAGAGAATCCAGCCTGGAAGCAATAAGTAATCTCGCAGGGCTTAATAAATATTTAACCAGTGCACGGATATAAGAACATGGAGTTCAGCCGGGATGAAAAAGCAGGATTTTCAAAATGCTTACATACCGCCAGATAGACGTTGGATCCACTGAAGCGTGTGGTTGTATCTGGGGCAAAAACAGGCCCAATTACAGATGAGCGTTCCATCAGAGTCAGGGGAAAACACTGAAATATGCAAAGTAGAGTCTGGGTAACAAATCCATTTTGGAAGCGAAAGCGCAATCCGGTGCCGGTGGCTAAATGTGTCAAAAACGGAGCGATACTGTTTTTAAAAAAATAAAAAAATAAAAATCACTAATATGGATCCTGTGAAGAAAGGTGTTGAAGAGAAATGGTGGGAATGACGTGATTGCAATTCCGATTAGTTTGGGTCACTTAAGAGCTACGCTGAGGCGATGCCCTGAGCTCAAAGGGGGCCGGCTCAGACTCGCGAGTGGGCGGAGTAACAGACTGAGCTCTGTGAGTGAGTCATGCCCCTTTTTCCACCGAAGAGCAGCAGCCGTGTGGCTGTGGACCCGTGTCAGTCCAGCTCAGGGGGGTAACTGGTAAAGGCCTACAAGCATATTGGGGAAGGAATGATGGGTGACTGGGGAGCTGAGACTCAGGCTATGTGTGACACCCCCCCTACCCCCTCCCCCAAACCTCACCAACGAGGACAGGGGTTCAGCCCCCACCATGGTGCTTTCACAGCTGTGGTCTTCTTCGTTTCTCTTACCCTCTCTGTTTTAAACTGTACCTGTCTGCAAAAAAGGATATAATAAATAAATAAATAAAATATGAAAGGAGGGAAGAAAAAAAAAACATTCAAATATATTCATTCGTATAACTGAGTTCCTCATATATATATATATAAATATATAAGTATGTTCATTTTTTTTCATCACAAAGTTTTGTCAGTGGATGAATCTTGAAAATTGTCCATGGAAAAAAAATGAATGCTCTTTGAATACCTGTTAATATGTCAACGGTGGACTAAAAACTGGGGAGATAAACATGGAGGAGAGATGGGAGAGTGTTACTCAGACAGATCACTGCTAACAGCTCCGGTAAATGTATGTGCAATTAATGTGGGAGCCTTGGACTGCAAACTGTACCCAGGTGGCTGTCGAAAAGTATCAGCATTCAGTGCGACATCTTGCCATTGCCCTGGGTAACAGCTGCAGAAGATACTGCTCCAGCATCAGAGAGGGGGGGGTGTTACAGCACTGAGAACAGGGTAGACCAAAAACTCACACGGGCCACAGGCACTTCAAGGTGAAACCCTTTGACCCGTGTAAACAAGAGAGAGAAGCTTGTACTTGTTGAAACTTCCGACCGCTTGTGTTTACAAAAGCGAGCCCGCGATTGGACAGATGCCTTGAGAAGTAAATCTCTTTTCCCCAGAGAGAGAGAGAGAGAGAGAAGGAAAGGGAGATAAAGAGAGAGAGAGAGTGATTTGTTGCGGTTCGAGGCCAGAGGGGGGGAAAAAATCAACAGGCATTGATTTTTTTTCTTTTTAAGTCATCGATTTGAGGTGGTTTGCTGACACAAAAATTAACTCTTAAGTCGCGACATGTCCTGTTGGTGAGATGCTTATACTCGGAGTTTGTCATGAAATTACTCACACGTCAGCTTACTCAACCTCATGAGCTGTCCCTCCAACACGTTTTCATGTAAATGGTCTTTGTGTGTCATGATGTGCTGATGCCAATCATGTTAATCCTTTTCCTCACGATCCCTTTTGTTCTTTACAAAAACCTCCAACAGGCCACTCCAAAATCACACATGTAACTATAATCATTATGTTACGCAGATCACTCAACAAAGATCTCTAAATTGCCCATAGGTGTGAGTGTGTGAGAGTTAATGGTGTGTGTGCCCTGCGATAGATTGGCGGCCTGTCCAGGGTGTATTCCTGCCTCTCACCCAATGCAGCACCCCCCGCGACCCTGCCCAGGATAAGCGGGTATAGATAATGGATGGATGGATGGACTCAACAAAGATAATGAGAAGCTAGTTATAATGATAGCAGTACAACGGCATTACTGTAATGCTGGGAACCCATTAAAACTAATGATGGTGGGTTGGAATCAGGGGGGTCAAACACAAATGGCACTTTGGCACATACAGGTATAAAGGTCTATAACTGCAGTCTATAAAAGGAGCACAGGAAACTGACTAACAGTGTAGTAACGTAGCAGGCCATGTTAAATTGCTATGTTCAGAAGTTCACATCTTCATTCAGTTCCATACATCACATTGCATCTTTTTGTGGGTAAATTGCTCTCCTCTGAGCCCCGGAGATAAATGATTGTGCCTCCAAGAATGGGATAATGAAATAATTCATCTCCGGCAAACCCTCGATGAAGATGCCCAGTGTGGATAAGGAAGTGGTTTAAAAAAAAAGCCTACACAAAGCATCTCGTGAGAATTGCATTTGGTCTATTTCCATGGCTTGAACACAGCACTGGTCCATTCCATGTCAAGGACACGCAGCGAATGAAAGCTGACTGTCGCACGCGTGTTTGGAGAGGCAGAAAAAAACATTTTACGGTTCGCGAGCCGAGCGAGAGAGTGAATTTGAAAAGAAAAGAAACAAGGGGAGGGGATAGTGCGGTAAGAGGCAGAGGTCACCGCAAATGCACTCATGCATACACTAAACAGAGCGGAGAAACAGCGAGTGTGAGCAAGAGGGCGAGATGGAGAGAAAGAGGGAGAGAGAGAGGGTGAGAGAGAGAAAGAGGGCGAGAAAGAGAGAGAGAGAGAGAAAGACACAGAGTGACAAAGGTTGAGAGAGCAAAAGAGAGAGAAAGACACAGAGAGACAGAGAGAGAGTGAGAAAGGCAGAGAGCGAGAGGGGGGGAGAGAGAGAGAGCGAGACGGCCAGAGAGAGAGAGAGAGAGGAGAGAGACAGAGAGAGAGAGAGCGAGAGAGAGAGAGAGATAGAGGGGAGAGACAGAGAGAGAGCGAGAGAGACAGAGAGAGAGAGAGGGCCAGAGAGGGAGAGAGAGAGAGAGACAGAGAGAGAGAGAGAGGAGAGAGACAGAGAGAGCGAGAGAGACAGAGAGAGGAGAGAGAGAGAGAGAGAGGAGAGAGAGACACAGAGAGAGAGAGGCGAAAGGGCCAGAGAGAGAGTAATAGAGAGACAGAGAGAGAGAGAGGGCCAGAGAGACAGAGAGAGAGAGAGATAGAGCAAGAGGGGGAGAGAGAGAGAGAGAGAGGAGAGAGAGACATTTAGCCTGGCAGATTGGAAGTGTCTCTCATGTGAGTGAATCTGAGCATATGGGCTGAGCATAAGGGGCTGTTGAACTGCGGCGGAGAGCGGCAATTTAGCGACCGCGCCGGTCCCGGAGCCTTCGATCAGCGGCCCTCTCTCCCGTAAGCGTGTGTGAGCACGGCCCCGTCAGAAAGCAGGGGAAGAGCTCTTTAAATAAAATATAAAAACCAGAGGTGGAAAATGAATCTCCATTCTCCCCTTATTCTGTCTGTCATCACAGATCACTCCAGTAAGACACTGCTACCTCTTCCAGAGCGGCGGGCGTGGGGGGACGGGGGGGGGGGGGGGGCGGCGTTGGGAGGGGGATGTATCTGATTTAAATCTGAAGTACCATCAGCAGAATGATGTCCCAACAGACCACTGGGGGATGCTGTCTATTAGCTGTTTAGTAGACGAGCACAAGAAGAAAACATGTTCCCAAACAACCAAAAAAAAAAAAAAAAAAGAAGAACAAACCACAACAATGGAAACCTACATAAGAGATCCTTTGTCGCTAGCGCTATCGGACTGAACAAGGCTAGGTGAACTGCAAGAAGTGCGTATGCACTGTGTACTTTCCCCCATGCATTGTACTGAAATGCAATTTATTACGCTGTTATTGTGTTTTTAATGTGCTTGTGGAGAAGCTGAGAACAAATTTTCAAACCTTGGGGTAGGACCATAAAGGCTGTATTGTATTGTGCTGCATTGTATTTTAACTTGAATTGCTATACTCTGCAGGCAACAACCCACTAACATATATATATATAACAAATTTATAGATAATAACGTCAGGCACAGTTCATTTTTCCGCACTCACGGCTGGCTACCCTCGAGAATGTAAATGTGGGTATAACTGAGGGGACGGATGAAGAATTTTCAAGAAAAATGAAAGCGATTCAAATGGGAAAGAGCATATCTCAAATGAACTACAGAACGTGACTTTTTTTTTCTCCCTTCCTCCCAAAGCAACGCTGGAAACAGTGCTCAGGATGACACACAGGATGATGCGATCACGCATATCAGGCAGCTGTGTAAAACATGAGGACGTCTGAAAAGTAAAAGTGTTTAAGCTCCACCGAGATGAAAGCGACATGACAGAGACGAGACGGATACGAGCATTGAGGGCTTGGGAAGCTGAGGAGAAATACCCTAAAAACTCACACATACTCATGGCTTATAGAGTGCAGTAGAACCCCGATGCTATTTTAGTGACGGCAGCCAACTGTTGTGGATTCAGGCAATTTGGTTGTAAGTGGCTATTCTTTATTTTTTCGTTCCAATACGTGAATTAATTGAATTGCTTCGACAGTCATAACTTGCGAAAAACTGCGTTAAAACCTCTCCCTTCAGGTTAATCACCCTGACTTTACACGATGGACCTGTCCAGACGAACACTCAAGTATCAATAATAAATAAAATCCTGCAACAAAAAAAAAAAACTGGAACCGTTTTCTTGAGTATTTCCGCACACAGATATAAAACAGGCTGTTTACAAAACGCTTTAATACACACCAAAAATCTGGTGGGTGTCACCCAAGCCCTTGGCAGGCAGCGCACCAGTTAAATCATTTGACTCCAAGGCATTATGGGTATTAATCTCAGCTGAGAAACATCTGTTGTACCCTTGAGCAACCGCTCCATTGGAAGCCTTGCAGTATAAATGGGTAATTAGAGGCGCATCGATAGATTTCCTGGGTTGATACTGATTTCGGATGCTCACCCGACCGTATCTCTGCTGATTCTGACGTATCTGGAGGTTTATTTCTTTTCCAAGGCGCAGTGGACATCTACATTCCAAGACAAGTGCGCCAGAGAAACAGCCACCTAAAACGCGGGAGCGGAATCCTTGCACGATCGTTTAGAGATCAGCTTCGAAGGAAATCCACGATCTACACGTTCAGTCACTCGTGAAATAATTCTCCTCGCTCCTCAGGAGTGGATGTGACAAAACGCACCAACGGAACAGACCCAGGCATCGCAGGCCTCCTAAAAACAACAGAAATATGATGCACTGCTCGACATACGACTCCCTCTCCCTTCCCATGACCGTGTGCGAGGCTACAGATCTAAGGTAAACAAATTACTGACACTACCACTATACCAGCAAATCTTCTTCCCTTTCCAAAACTCCTTCACACTCATTTATCCACAGCTACAGTGAACCCTTATTTCTCTCTCTCTCTCTTTGCAGTTTATAGTTGACTTCTCCCTCCCTACACATCTCTATTGAACCTCCTTTACCTCCTCTCTCTCTCTCACCCTCTCCCTCTCTCTCTCTCTGTCTCCCCTGCTCTCTCTCTCACTCTCTGCAGGACCTCAGCGGAAGCTTGGTCGAGTTCCAGAATCTGTATCGTCATCTGGGGTTTGATGAATGAAACATTACACGGGTCACTAACCCAGCGTCCCTGTCCCGGTGGTATTTATGCTACCAGGACGCTGTGTTAATGCTTTATGGGTCAATTTTGTTTGCTTTCTGCAGCTTGCACTGAAATAAACATCATAAAGGTGGTGGCAGCTTTGCTTGGGAATGGGCATCGTGTCCAGGTGGAGGTGTGGAGTTTTACACATACGAGAAAATAGACTAGAGACGTAACAGACAATCTACTGACAGTACTACCATACCAGCAAATGTTCTTCCCTGTCCAAAACTCCTTCACACTCCACACAGCTACTGTGAACCTTGGTCGCCCCCCCCCCCATTTCTCTCTCTCTCTCACTCTCATTTCCTGAGGGGGAAAAGATAATTTAAATGCACGAGAGGCATTTCATTTGTCTTCACTTGTTGGCCAAACTCACTTTTAAATATCCTTTCAGAAAAATTTCTTTCAGACAGAAATATCCATGGAAAACTGGTGAAGCATCATGTAAACTTATGGACTGAGTAATATACATTGTCATGAAAATACCCAAATTACCTACAGATAAGCAGAATCACTGAATATGACAACAAACAAAAACAAATACTGCTGTATTTCAAAAGTGGTAGGTTGAAATGCGTAATGAAAAAGAAATCCCATAGAGGCCAGCCAGTTGTGCTATGAAGCGAAGATATTAACGGGCTTACATAACTGCGGAGGCATAGACGCTGGTCGTGACTCAGGATGTATTTTCTTCTCATTTAAGTTGTATCCCGAATACAAATGTAATCCTCAAATTGACATACTTTTCATATTGCTGTTGACACACGGAAAACATTTTTTTTCTTTCACAAACCGTCCAAGAATATATCTCGGTATTCAGGTTCAGAAAGCGGCAGTCCTGACCATCGACAACTCTCTAGAACAGCACATTTTCTCAGTACATTGAACAATTTGCCGCACCACTTGAGGAGTGTCTTTGAAGAATGATTACATGAGAGTAAAACTGCGGGTCTGGGACACGGATGCATGATTTTCCATGACTGTGACACCGCTGTTGGTTCTTGTGTGTCTTAGTGGTTGTGTTGTGTATTGTTATGTAGTGTATTGTTATGTATTGTGAGTCTTATTGTGAGTATGAATGTTACAGATGTGTATTGATGTATTTTTCTGTATTTAAGTATTGTAAAAGATCTATGGGGACCCCAGGAAGAGTAACTACCGTTACAATACAGTAGCTAATGGGGATCTAAATAAACAAACAAACAAACACCAACGTGTTTCTCCGTGTAAAAGCGCAGGTTTAATCCTAAACGCGCAGTGTGCTGGCCTTACAGAACACATATGCATTTTACCACTCCGGTTTTCAGACGGATAGTTTTTATGTAATCTGTTGCATAAAGTGTGTACTGCCCGTCCAAAGAAAGAACAGAACGGCTATTACTACGGAAGACAGGAAAGTATTTCCAGTCCACAGTCATACCATTTGAGTGCTTTTCATTCTGTTTTTCATTAATATTTTATTGATTGTGACATTTTCTTTTGATTACACAATACGCCAGTCAAAGAAAAGTATGAGTGAAGGTTTTTTTTAAAAGACATCTGCTGGAGCTATAATATTATTGTACAATACACCTTGGTATAATAGTCATATTTCATACCTACAGGTATGAACCCGTTCAATATTTATTTCAATCTGTTGTGCTACATCAATCTCATATATTGCGTGAAGTGAATTATGATTGATCAGCTGTATTGAGCATTATATCTACACACACAGCAGTTTTTCTCCATATAAATTTCTATTATATTGTTTGCAATCAGTAATTCTCAAAGGTCACAATTTTTCAACATTATTGTGTAAGGCAAAATAACATTACAAGCATTTTTTTTCAGGCATTGACAATAACAAAAATAACAATTCACAGGCTTCTCAGATCATACAATTTTGCATGTATGTGTTTTGAGCATTTGTATGTGTTTGGTGCTGGGGTGGTATGTTCTTATGTATCGAGAGTTATATTTTGTGACATGTATTATTTATTGTGGTAGTTTTTTGTATACTGTATGGATTGTTTATCCCTTGTACAGTATCTTAGTGATCACACTTTTGTCATAACGTTGTGGTAATCATACTTTCACTGTATATCGCCTGGACCGTGTAGCCATTTTGATGTAGCGTTTATAGTTTTGCATTATGTATTTTAATGTTGTAGTATTCATGGTTTTGTTTTCTCAAAATGTAGCTGTTGTTTCGCGGTAATCCCAGTGCATTGTTGAGTCGATAACAGATAGGGATTCCTCCCAGAAAGACAGAGAGATCTGGAAGATCTTCAGCTTTAAATGTCATAAAACAGTCGAGAGGAAGAATCATTATTCATCAGTTCAGACTCACTAGCTTCATCTGTGTCTACAGGGAGGTCTGAATTTGTGCGTGTCCATCTGATTGTGTCATAAAGTGTGTGCCATATGGGTCTTATGTCTAAGCCCTTCTGGCTTCCTGTTCTCTCAATGACTGAGACAAAACTTCATAGGATGTTACTTGTACCATGCTAAGTGTGTGTGTGTGTGTGTGTGTGTGTGAATGTGCCTGTCTGTGTATGTGTGTGCGCATGTGTGTCTCCAAGAATGACTAGGTGTTTCATCACAGCCCAGTTTATGGCAAGCTGTCACCGAGGAACCATCAGGAGCTATCAAGGTGATGTCAGCAAGGCCACCTGGCTGATCCAAAAAAAAAAAAAAAGAAGCAGATCATCTGAATCCGTTTCAGACCCTGTCTGCGTTTGCAGGCTCTTTTAATTGGAATGGAGCGAGGGCTTGATTCCGTCTCCCAGGCCAGACCTAGTCACAGTTCATTCTAAATGGTAAATAGTGGTAAATGAACTGCATTTATATAGCGCTTTTATCCAAAGCGCTTTACAATTGATGCCTCTCATTCACCCATTCACACACACACTCACACATGCAAGGTACCAATCAGCTCGTTGGGAGCAATTAGGGGTTAGGTGTCTTGCTCAGGGATACGTCGACACACCCAGGGCGGGGGGATTGAACCGGCAACCCTCCGACTGCCAGACAACCGCTCTTACCTCCTGAGCCTGCCGTGGCGTTCCACTTCGCCAAAATCAACAGATACATTTGCACCCCCCGCAAGGAATGCATCGGCTGCAACAGGCCTAACTGGCGTCTCCGCTCCGCGCGCTCGCAGGAAAGACAGGAGACAGCTGGAGCGACCGATACGCAGCACGCCAGCGGTGGAATGTGACCACTCGGTGACCGAACTGTGGAGAGATCCACGGGAAGACTCTCGCGCTGACACGCCCCCCGTTCGGATAGCCGAAATCGATATTTTCGAGGGGCACCGAGGGGACCTGCAATCTCGGGCTGGGTCCGGTGGCTTCAACCCGTTTTTAAAAAAATGCCGGACAGACGGAAAGACGTGCTTGTGCAGCCCGTGGCTGACACACAGCCTGTATTAATACAACATTTACCGAGAACGTTCCTGCATAATTCTCGCTGATTTTTAATTAATGCCATGACTCAGTCACTTCCCCAGATCTCAGTGTGAGTTCTTTGAGCGAGTTAAAAGTACAGTATGGAAACATAATCTGTTCCGGGCATCCCGTCTATGGGGCTTATGAAACAATTCACCTCCTGCCTGGAGGCATTATACCGATATCCCCTAGACAGGTAACACACCCAAGAGGGAAAAAATTATAATAATTTATAATTATTATTATTTCACCCCCTCAGATTTACCACATCACATGTATCCTCCCCTCTGGATGTCCCGAGCAAAAATACCCAAGATGCTTTTGTGCTCTTCAGGAGAAAATATCACATTAGGGGCCCTTTCATGTGTTAATTTCATGGCTTGATAAAACCCAGAGGTTCCAAGACATGAGTTGTCTCGGAGATGAGAGATTTCCCAGCAAACTGAACTCAAAATGACCCTCGTGGAACTGACTGAGCTCACTCTCTCTCTGGGTATGGAGGATGTCATCTTGGGAAGCACTTAAATCTACCCTGCCTGGTGCTCTGTTCTTAACTACGCTGATGAAGGCTTTTATGTATTTTGCTTTCATCACGTTGTTGGCGAAACTCTGAACGAAACGAAAGCTAATCTTTTAAAAAATATATACGCTTGCTTAACCTTGGAACAAGTCCGTTAAGAGCAAAGCACCACAGTGGTTCAACTGAAACAGCCCCCCCCCCCCGGACCATTTGGCGGTTCTCCGATGGCAGGGTCCCCAGGCGCACGGCGAGACGGGACTATCGCAACCTCGCAGCGGCAGCGAACTGCGACCGTGCGCCGCCCCGCCCCTCCTCCCGCCGCCCCGCCCGCCAGTCAGGCTCGGGCGCCCGTTTCCGTGCGTGCGACGCCCCCGTCCTCGCCCTCGCCCAAAAGCGGCACCGGGCCAATCACCCGAGGTCTGCAGGGAACCGGGGCGAGGCACCAGCATGGTTTTTTATTTATTTTTTTATTTTTAAATGCCCGCACTGCCTCACCATGACAACCGGGCCGAGAGGGGAAGAATTCCAGAACCGTGGTGCCGAACTGACCTCCATGCATAAATAAATTAACCGCCTTAAATCAAGTCCTTTACATTGTCCTCGTTTTTAAAAAAAAAATTTTAAACTATTTTTCTAATTGTTGTTATTATTGTTGCAGTTATCATCGAGTAAACATTTAAAGATCCAGCGGAGCCCGCTTCCTGTAGGTACTGAAGCAGATGTAAAATAGCCCGGTGGGCTGTTCTAGGTGCGGTGTGTTCATCACGGGCCCTCCTCAGCCGCGTGTTGATCAGAAGCTGGAGAAACCAGACGTCCGCAAACAGGTCGGATTCGTCCGGGGCTGCTGTCGACGGAGCTCTTTATGACAACAACAGGGGGGGAGAGGCCTGGCAGCGGAATCGTGTTTTTTTACTTGTCTTTCGGCACCACATCACATCACCATGTGCTGAAAGGAACTTTTTCTTTCTTTTTTTTTTTTATATTCATGCCCCCGGGGTATTTAAAAACGAAGGGGAAAGAAAAAAAAAAAAAAGAAAAAAAAGAAAAAAAAAAACAGAGCCCGGGCATTAAGGCGCCGTTGCCATGGTTACGGCTGGGAACCCCCCCCCCGGCGGGACTGCATGCGGCGCTGTCGGTGCTCCTGCGGGGGCCGACACCCTGCAATCACAACACCGCGAATACGGTCTTCATAGTAAACGACCCCGCACGCCACCTGTTAAGTGCATACAATATGCTCATATCCCCCCGGGGGAGCTCCAGACTGCATTGTCTAACAAGGAAGGGAAAAAAAAAAAACAAAACCAAAAAAAAAAACTGTTTTTGTAGCTCGAAAAACAGCAATTTCCTCAAAACAAAAACCAAAAAGCATGGGTGAGGGCACCCTCTCTTTACGGCTCTGTATGTAAACACAAACATCGTTTTAACGTTGCATAAGCTTGCTGATGTGGGAGGCAATATTAATGTGCCATTTATGCATGAAGTGCACGTTGTCGCTCATGCTTGCTTGTGTTGTTACAAACATTGCTTACACCTCCGTATACGCAAGAAGAAAGAGAAGAGAAAAAAAGCGCATTGAATTGTTAAAATTAGAAACAGTTCATGTTATTCCGTTCCACTGCCCTGTTTGATTCTTCCGAGTGTGATTCTGCAGTATTCTTCATTTCGCATTTTGCACCAGGCCTAATTATATCTGAGGTTGTGTTAGTCCCATCGTAGCCATTGCCGTTCAGCAGCTGCATATAAAAGATACGCACAACGCCTGCAACAATAAGTCTGGAGGGCAAATGTAGTAATCACATGCAAATACTCCACTGCGTCTTCAGCTTCTCACATCTTTAAAAAAACCGTAGGCGTTTGTAATGGAAGCAGTTATCGTTACCGCTTTTAGTTATTAAAACACTTTTTTTTTCTCCATAGCTTCCTTATGCATATCTCTGACCAATACACAATACAGCAGGAAGTGTTTGATTTTAACTGTTACAAATTAGATAAATATGAGGAATGATCCTGTCATTGTACATGCAAAAGGGCACCATTTAATGTCAGGTCTATATTTACAAATCTATCTATAGCTGCATGAAAGGGATATAACTGTATGCAAGGTACTTAGCTGATGAGCTCTTCTTTCTTCCTTTATTTTTGTAAAAAAAATAAATAAAAAAAACTATTTCCATTAAATGACTGATTACCAGAAGTATATTCATTCATCTACTAGACTATTGGAAGATAATGATTGTCATTAGCCACTGAACACGTATTCTTGCTAGGTCGTTTCTACTTCTGGTTTGTGTTGTACAGTATCCTATTTCTCAATTTCTTCTGTTCCACAGACAACACACACTAAACTAAGTTAGCACACGGAAAAAATGGTGCCGTTTCTCTCACTTCTGCAAGAACTCTGGGATATTCTGCCTACCGTACACAGTAGGCAGTTTCAGATGGCCTGGATTAAGGTGTTCATGAATTAACTGAATGAGATATGGACGGATTTGTCAAGCTTTCAGCTTTGATAAAGATCCTCTTTCATTTTGTTACATAAAAGCTGAATAAGAACATAGCCTATCAGCAAAAACTGACTAGACTATTGCGCTTTCTCTCTCTCTCGCTTTCTCCTTCTCTCTCTCTCTGCCTGTCTCTCTCTCTCTCTCACATGCACGCGTATGCACACACACACACACACACACACACACACACACACGTGTGTACACACTTACGCATACGCTAATGTCCCTGTGCAGCAAATGGAGTCTAAGTGGATTCGTGTTCAGCGAATGCTTTGGGTACATTTTTCAAGTGATCAGATTCAATTATGAAAGCAGACCTTGACTCACCGCCAAAAAGGGTCATTTGTCATGTATTCCACTTCTGCCGTTCATCACAATGAACGCGAGCCGCTCGCAGTTACAACAGAACATCTGCTAAAAATAAAAGCACAGCTGTTTCAGACGACAGCCAGCCTTTCTCTCTGGGCCTCCCTTATCCTGATACCGATATTATATTTGGTGTTTATGGCACCATCAATGCAAGGACGTTTAGCCTAATTTTAATTTAAGTTAGCGTTCAAACGCTTCATATTTTCATGCCGTTTACAAAATGAATTGCAACAGTCACGTTGTACAGGAAATAATTCTTGTTTTTCCGTTCCGTTCCATCAGCGACATTCACAGCCCACATGGTCAATATCAGGAGTGTCCAATCTTATCCGAAAAAGAGCCGGTGGGGGTGCAGGTTTCTTGTTTTAGCCCAGCACCCCAAGACCCGATTCTACTTATCAAGGTATTGATTGAAGACCGTGATCGGTTAATTAGTCGAATCAGGGGTTGCAGTGCTGGGTTAAAACACAAACCAACACCCACACTGGCCCTTTTCGGACAAGATCAGACAGCCCCCGCGGTCAACATGAAGGTGAGTGCAGATTATCAGCCCTATTTCATTGCATTTCTCAGGTTAAGAGCACAAGCTTAGTATACGGGTACAGCCGTGCCTGACGTTCGGCACCTGATCCTTGCTGTGAGCCAATCTCCAGGTGATACACCTGAGCTACACCTGAGGCGGCCATGTGACAGGCAAGCCGACACACTCAACCCAGAGGAGCGGCTCGCCTGGGAAAGGAACCTAGCGACTCCAAAAAAAAAAATGTACAAACTCAGTAAATGTTTGCACATAAAGGCGATCGTTTAGACCACACTTTCTCACACGGAGAAATGTATCATGAGTGAACTGAAGGTTCAGTGCATATAAACATGCAGATTATTCCTTCTAAATTTCACAGGATGAAAGCAGAGAGGAGAGATTCAATTTCAGAAGTCTTGATACATAGCAAACGTATTATTATGAGACATAGACCTGATAATTCAAAAAAAAAAAAAAAAAAAGATTATAATAATACTGGAGTAACTATTCATCCTGTTGGTGCATTCATATAAAAAATTAATCACAGTAGAGATAAAGCCTTTTCTCCAGGTACACAGACAATGAGGCCGAACTGAAAAGCCTTTATGTGCGTTAGACCTTTCATCTGCTAGACTCCTCGCCAGAAAAGAGCAGTGGGTAAACTGTTGCCACGGTAACACCGGGAACCGAAAACGCCAAACGGGGACTAAATTCATTAAGTTCGAAAAGGGGCTAATATGCATTATTGCTGCCCAAAGCCGCACGCAAGCCACACTCTTCTGACATTGACCTTCTCTAATTGCATTCAGGTTTTTCTTTTTAATCCTAAACAACAAAGCCATAACCTTTATTTTTTTCCCCCCACTGACATTTGACCAACAACTTCCTCTGTCGTAACAACCTACTGAGAAGCCGCTCTGTGTTTATCTGTTCCAGTATACGAGCCATTTTCTGCCACAAGCCATCAAGTGCAAAATTGCAGTATAATAGGCACATCAAACGAATATGACGTCATCCCATTTCTTCTACAGGATTATCCCATGGAAATAAATAAAAAATAAAAAATAGGATCCATCCTCGCTGAAATCCAATAAACTGCCATCGTCATGGCAATCAAAATTAGTTGCAAGATATTTGAAAGCTAGTCTGGATTTATGGCATCATTATCAAACAATGTTTTACACACTCAGTCACCAAGGCCTGGCCATTGAACACACAAAAGATGGATGTGGGACAGAGGTTTTTGTTCCTACCTGCAGTGAGAGAGTGAGAAGCAGGCATTGCACTGGTGTGTAGTGGTAAGAGCACCTCTCTACCGCTCGTCTGTTTTAAATTACAAGGCAGCAATTACTCACACTCTGTTTCATGCTGTAATCACTGCAGCTATCAAACCCTGATGATATCCAGCCAGCTCTCTGGCCAATGGTTAGTCTGAATAGCTGTCCTCTGATTTACCATCTTCTCATCGCGTCCACTCTCCAGGTGCATGCTGGGTAGTTTCTGAACCAGGAAGTGAACAGGTCAATTACTGTCAACATATACTGGAACACAACACTGATTTCCCATGCTTGGGGAGAACTTAAGGGTTTGGTTTCTTCATTCAAGTCACATGAAGCACAGTAAAGCTAAACAAATCTCCAATACTTTCTGAATCAAATTTCAAAAAGAAAATATATTTGACACGTAACGACTAAATGGTAACTTGGTGATTCTGACAACTGGTTGGAGCAAAAAAAAAAATTCAGATTGTCCAGAGAATGTTATCATCATAAAGATATCCCTCAGTCAAATGGGAATCCAACTGAAACCTTCCGCAGTGTTCTAGAAATGTTTCACGTTCGCGGGGAATGCCTCTCGTCATTAGCGCTGAAGAGAACGCGCACAAACAAGTTCAGCAGCCCGGAGCATATACAGAAAAACAGCACCGATAGAAGCCTTCCTTGCTCTTTCATGTGTGAGGAAAGCAACATAAACAGGGACCACTTAGCTACGAGCTGCCAGCGCTCACGTCTTGCATATCTTACATATCTGCCAGCGTTATAGCCGGACTTATATTTGGACCTTAAGGGATGCGGGATGGGGGGGGGGGAAACTACGAGAGGGTCTCTGGGCTGTAATTGTTGTCGGGGAGATTGCAGAGGCCACAGAGAGATAGAAGGCAGAAAAAGGCAGGAGATCCGTAACTACACTCCTACCAATGTCCATTTCACCTGGGGGATGAGTGGAGACCCTCAAGGGGAGCTTTGCCAAAGGTACTGTACAACTCACAGGAGCTTTTCCAGTGCAATCACACTTGTTTCACTCGACAAGGGCATAGGACAAATCAAAGCAGAGCAACTGAAGTACATTCTCCAAGGCAAAAAAAAAGCTCCATTGCACTTGAAGAGATGCCTTGGAAGAGATACTCCCCTGCAGATACATCCAGGATGCTGTACAGTAATGTATCTGCAACACTCAGTGCTGAGTGGTATGACTGAGATACTGTGAGATGTTCATAAGCACAGTATAGCTGACATACAGCAAGACACACCGTACCTGAGGCTCCTTCCCAAAGAGATGTATCCCCAACGGATGCGTCACTCTCTCAAATGTTTACACAATGTCTGAGATAAAGCAAGACGTACCGTACAGTATATAAGATGCTGACTTCAGCTGCTGTGAGACGGACAGTATCTGAGAAACATTGCTACGCAGTGGTGAGAGATGTGAGCCTTTTGGCTATTTAAAACCAATTTCCTTCCATTTTCACAATGTGCAGTATTTTCATGGCCATTGGAACTATAGAAAATAACGGCAAAGGAATAGAGTGTCGTGGCCTATTACAGCATGACGTTCCATTTATGTTTATTTTTTAACCCAGAACGAGGGTGCGCACATACAGCTGCTTCGACAAGAGGGGAGTGCTCCACTTGAAACAGACGGTAGGCTGGGGGAGCACTGAACGCACAGCACAAGGGAGTGCAGAAAAAACGCGCCGTGTTAACGTAGTCACGGTTACAGGACACTTCAAATTTCACAAGGGAAAAACGACTGAGGTCTGGGCCTGGGTGTCCTCATATGTGACTGCAGCATAGAAGGCACACAGCGCAGAGACCTCTGAACACTCTCTGTCTCTGAACACTCTCTGATCTCTCTGATCACGTCTACAACCGTGTTAATCGCAACCCCTATGCATGGCATAGTGATGGGGATACTGTAAGGCGCGAGGAGTGATGTTGGATCCAGGCCTGTCTTCCTGGTTCAGGTCACACAGGGCTGCTGGGATGAGGGAGTACCACCACCATCCAGTGAAATAAAAACAGGGGCAGGATCGACCTGAGCTAACCCTTTTGCGCTCAGCGACTTTCACTCATCCACAGCGTGTCATACTGCCTTCAGGTGAAACTTTTGACAGGATAGGGATGAGACCCGATCCAAACGCCAGCACTGAAATAACGGATTAAAGCTCACACGGAGATGGCTCTGGGCCTTGTTCCTGCTGACAACACAGCACCGTTCAGTTTGAATAAAAAACATTTTTACAATCACTACTGAGAACATAACACTCAAATTTCAGTTGGCGTATGCTCTTTGTTTTCGTAAAAAAAAAAAAAATTGGGCCAGTAACCTGTAGAAGCATGAATGTGTGTAGTGTGAGACAGCACAGACTTGACAAAAGGAAATGAAATAAAAAACAAATGTTTTTTTATTGAATCACTGCAGGAAGTGATTCAGAAGGAACAACTACCATATATGTTTGGGACAGTGGAAAAATAAATGTCTTAAAGCATTTCAGAAGAAGCTTCAATACTTTGCCTATGCAAGGTGAGGTTCCTTTGCCCATTAAAGTCATTCTGGAATGAATGAAGGATTCCAGGGACCAGAAAATTATAGTGGTACACTTTTACATTCCACGTGTGATGATGTCAACAGCATTCTAGGAAGTACAATCAAAAGATTTTAATCTCATTCCACTGAATTCCATTAAGCCTGAGGTGCAAAGCTGCTGAGTAGGAGAAAATATAAATTCCATATTTTATGTCCACATGAAACATTAGTCCAGCCATAAACAGCAGGCAGTTCCAATTTCACTTTCAAATGAACTCTTGTTCATAGATCATTATTCCGGTGTCTGCATAAACAGGACCTCATTTTTGGTGATCGGTCAGCCGGACGATGTGTGTGTAGCATCACTGAAACTTAATAAGAATAATGATGATGATGATGATGTCAGAACCGATCTGAGCACCTTCCTCCACAGACCTGTATCTGCCCTGGATCCCTAAAGCCATTACTCTCTGTCCGTCAAATTCGCCGGAGAGGTCAATCGACCTTTGGCGAGCGGCTCTTAATCACACAGTCTCAGTTTGACCTCCAGTCAGTTTATGTGCCCATTCAAATCATAGTTCACGGATTACAATCACAGCAGGATCCCCCCCCCTGCGTTGGAAACAATATGCAATCCCTTAGCCTATTTATTGAGGATGAGATCTGAAAATACACACAGTAAAATGTCCAGTGTTAATACAGCTCTAACAGCTAATATTTGGACCAGAGTAGGACCAAATGTTGTCTGTTTGAGTTGAAGTGACACTGTTAGAGTCGAAATAACACCGGACATTTTACCGAGCACAAAGCAGAATAGAAGGTTTGAGGAAGCCAATGCGTCTCCCCAACACTCTGGCTCTGACTACAGAGGTTCAGAGTAGATTCTCTGTTAGAATAATTCTCACTACCATGTAGCAAGACCCCAGAAGTACAGATCAGAAGTGCACGAGGGCAGCATGGAGAGCGGTGTGCCCTGATTTAGCTCAGATTTCCAGTTTAGGGAACGTACCCTGGTGTCGTCCTCCAAGGAGAAATGGCAGTCCCTGTCTCTTGTTTGAGTGACTCATCTGAGAGACCAGGAGCCTGCAATTTGCCAGTGTGAATGGCGCATAAAGTGTACTCTTCAGATGTAAAGACTGTGTGGTGTGGCTTCAGAGTAAAAAACAAAAAAAAAAAAACATGGCACCACATACAGGATTAAAGATAGCAGTTCATGCTTCTCTGCACCTGTCTATACAGGCATCTGATTGGGCATCTCCCCGGTCCCTAATCCAGTTTTTCAACTAGGAATATTTAAAAATCCGGGATTAAAATTAATTAAAAAGCAAGAAATGCTTGAGAGTTATTGCTCAACTTTTTGTGTTTATCAGCCTGCTGTAAATTATAAATTCTCTTTGTTAAAACACCCTATTGAATGTAAAGGGCATCATTGCAGTAGGGTACACAGACTCAACCGAAATTACTTCATATCTGGAAGAGCACCAAACAAACTGACATGGCCTTGCTCAGCTAGCACTGAGGCGAAGGTGCAGACAATTCAACTAACATCCTGAATGCTTTGACAAAACCAATTCAGTAAACTTTTCACAAGGATGAAAGACTTTTACTTTCACAATGTCTCCAAGGACAGTGGAGTCAAGTTGTGCACCTGAAAGTTTTCATTTATGCAGAACCTTGGTCAATGTGCTATAGCATTCATTGACTTTTTTTTATTTGTTTTGCAGATGCCTTCACCTATAATGGCTCTATGGCACTTAGTCTTATTTTTTTACAATACTGGACCGTGATGAGTGGATGGGAGGGAGTGTAGGTGAGAGGGTTGAGCCTCCTCTTTTGGTTACTATAAAAATGCTCCTGTAAATGTTTGGTTTGCAAGCACCAAACGACTAAATAAAATGTCTCCAGGCTATTTAAAAAATTCATGTCATTGGATCTCATCCAATCACCACCCGGAACAAAGTGTACAACAGGGACCAAATACACCCACAAGCATCTCCAAGTTAAGTTATGCAGATCTAACTCAGTGGCTATAAAACCTGGATGTAAAGGCTCAGAGTAATGGCCACACTTTGCATCAAATTAAAAACAATTGCAAGGTAAATAACCAAAAATCAGAGAGCACTACAGGAAGTGATTCAGAGGGAACAACTGCCATATATGATTGGGACAGTGGAAAGCCATCATCATTACAGGAAGTAATTCAGAAGGAACAACTGCCATATATGATTGGGACAGTGGAAAGCAGTCATCACTACAGGAAGTGATTCAGAAGGAACAACTGCCATATATGCTGGGGACAATGGGAAGCAGTCATCACTACAGGAAGTGATTCAGAAGGAACAACTGCCATATAAGATTGGGACAATGGGAAGCAGGCATCACTACAGGAAGTGATTCAGAAGGAACAACTGCCATATAAGATTGGGACAATGGGAAGCAGGCATCACTACAGGAAGTGATTCAGAAGCAAATACAGTACTGCCTTATTTACTGGGGACAGTTTAAAGCAGTCATCACCTCTCCACTGCAGTGCTCACGTAAAAACTCCCTGCTGGCTTTAGTCCCCGGCAGAGAGAGTGGCTTCAGGCTGAATCCCACGCTGTCCAACCCTAAATCAAATCAATTCCCTAAAATAATGCAGGCATCCATCCACCTCTCTGTTTATTTCCCTCTTTCGCACAGAGATCAATCACGGAGGGTGGGCAAGGCTTGACACGGAAATGTCTCATTCTTCTTCCATAGTGACTGCCGTTTTGAACGCATTATAGAGCACATTCAAATCAAATGACCTCCATTATTTATTACTCAAAATGAAAATGAAAGCTCTTGCCCCAGTACCACACACGCAGAATCTCAAACACCAAATTTAATTACATGTAGATAAATATATATTTTTTAAAAACATTTTATGGGACAAAACCATGGCTTGTACCCTCAGACTATAAATATAGTGTACATCTTACAAAAATGTTAAAAATAAGTTACTGATGCTCGTACTCAAAGCACAAACTCTCGACATCTGCAAAAAATTCCTAAAACTCTCATTTGCACCCAATTATTTCTATCAAAATGATGTAAAGTTTCATTAAAACTTTCAACATTTTATTTCACAGAAACTAACAATCCCATATCGCAAAGCAGTGCTGCTCACGTTTTCCAGTATTCATTCACGGTAACCGAAGTAAGAAGTAGGTTTTGGCTGAAGTAGACGTTGATCAATGGGAGAACTATGGGGCTGAGGGCATTCAAAATAAGAAGGAGAAGAAGAAGAAGAAGAAAAGGAAGACGCTCCTCAAAAGATCTCTCCCGTGGCTTCAAGGCACAGCAGGAACAAAGGCAGACCCAAGCAGACAGGCCTTTTCAAAGAGAAGCAGTCCAACAGGCTCTGCTCATTTCTCACAATCCAGCCTGCAGGATCAGCTATTATTTTTGAGCATTGGCTTGCAGGCAAACACACTCCAATATTAGTCAGAGGTTATTGGCTGTTCTTCTCTCCATAAATCAGAGATGCATATGGGTTAATTAACCTCTAGTCCCTTCTTATTAACCTCCAAAGGCTCTCATTTCTTTGGGCCGATTATGTTTATGACCATGCATGTAGAAAGGCTAGATTGACAGTTTCTATTAAGGGTCATGGTTGACACAACCACAGCAATAAAAATAAAAAAAATGCTTACCGTACCAGAAAGGATTGAACCCTTGGACGTTCCAATTAATGTTTTTTTAAAAAAAAAATTTTTAAATCATGAATAAATGTTGCATCTAGGGAAACCATAGCAATCTTATTCTTTCAGGTACAGGGAATTTTAATGGAAGCCAGAGACACTGTACCATCGAAACAGCCCTAAGTCTTAATATCAAATTTTTATTCTATCAAAACACCATCATGTGAAATACCATGCCATGAATGTTTAATGGGTCTCTTTTGAGTTATCCCGCGTTTGGGGCTTTCGCAGTCCAGTGATTCCTGATTGAACAGAATGAGGAGAGTTCGAGCCCATGTGTTTATTCTCGTTTAACGGGACTTCATTCACATTCACAGCAAGCTCCAGATCAATGATCCTTTGCAGTCTCGCTATTATTTCATTTCCCGTATCCAGAAGTGTATCGGGGATTCAGCTAAATGTTTGGAGCAGGATCTTGCTGAGTTGTCATAAATGGCAGCGGGGAGTGCAGTGGAAAAGAGATATGGAAATACTGGGGTTCTGGTACATCGTCAACAAGGCAGTTTTCCCATTTATAATACAGGCAATAAATGGTCTTAAAGAGGCTGAGCTAGCCAACATCAGTCATTAAACAGGCAACACCTCCCCTCTTATAACATCTTTCTTGACAGACATAGCTCTCTCTCTCTCTCTCTTTCTCGCTCTAAAAGAAAGGAACAATGCTGGTCAAGTCAACCAGGATTCTAAAGGCTACTTTTTTGATTTGAGCCCCAATTTCACCCTTTTGGCTCTCGCCCTCCAGAACTTGTAATCATTACTGGTGAACCTTGGCATGGGCAGGCTGAAATCAAACTAATCAAACTGTACATTCTGAGCAGTTAGTCAATAATAGACAAGCTTGCAAAACCCTTTTCCCTGTAGCACTTTATAGGAGCTTGGGGGGAACAACCAGCATCCAAAGACAAATGATCATCCAATAACATAATGCTCCAACAAAGAAAACAATGGCAAGCATGTGTTAACACAACTAAGCTGGACAGCAACAGAAGATAAGGAATCTATTTGGCAGTTGCAGTGCATGAGGGTGGTAAGTAGCTGAATAAAAAAACAGTTGCTGGCATTTTGAGGCAAGGACAGCATGGATCAGAATTAGAATTTTTTTTTAATTCAGTCAATGAAATATATGAACTGAGATGAATACATTCAGAAACCATTATAGAACACTGTGAACATTTTCCAATGAAAGAAATTGAATTTCAATTAATTTCCTGAATCAAATGAATTGTAATCGATTTGACCCCAACACTGGCATGCATAACCAAGTTTAGCAAATTTCAGTATTCTTTGTAATTGAATCCTTGATACTATTTCATTTTTATTCTCATGTTCTGACATTTAAACCGCATTTACGAATGACTTCTTCCCACAATGACAGATTTTTCTTGAACCACTACTTAAACTGCACCTATGAAAGCCCCAAACGTGAAACTTATATAACATGTCGTAGTACACATGTGGTGTCTCTAGTATGACAATCTGCCAGGAAAACAAACAGAAGGGGGACAACCAAACGGCAAAGACCTCTCATGGGCAATCAGGAGATAAGCCAGCAAAGGGGTCAATAAGAGTCATGTGATTAACGACCTCTGGAGACAAATAGGAAAGTGACAATCAAATCTTCAAAGAGGAGATTGCAGCCCTATGGGACCATCAGGAGATAAGCCAATAAAGAGGGCATTGGCCTGGGGCCCTGGGAGACACACTTCAGATTGAACTTTCACTCAAAAAGCTTAAAGAGCTTAAAAAGGAAACGGAACCACCTGAACTTAAAATAGTGACCCACCTGTAGCCCCAGTGTGGAAGTTACCAAGCCTTGGGGTCTAAACCTTTAACAACTGAGCTCAATTTGCCAACAAGCCTCACCTGATTACTGAATCTTGGCTAAGCCACCCTTTTCTGGATTGACCTTCCCCGCAGCTTCTGGCCCTCTGCAATGTCTAAGGAATTTCCTTGAATATCCGTGATGTGGACTTACTACTGGGCATTGCCAGCTCAGTGGATTTTGAGCAACTTCAACCATCGCCACGTGTTTCCAGAGTGGTCTCCGGTTCCCGGTGATGTCCCTGTCACATGGCAAACCTCTGCAGTGCCTAAGTATTCCCTCATGTGTTCCCAGTGGAATTACTCTGTGAAACTTACTTGCCTTTCCAAGGGTTCCTCCATGAAGGACCTCTCCTGTCAGCTAAAGAGATGATCAACCACAGGCTTCCTAGCCCTGCTCCTGAGATTTCTAAGTGAACTAATTTATTAGCAATTAATTATATGTATGCCTCTTAGCGGTGAGCTATGTGTTTTGTGTTTATGCTTCTGATACAAATGGAGCATCTAGTTCTGTTTTCTCTTCACCTTTCCGCATGTATTCACAGTGCTCTTCCAAATTATTCATAACCTTGATAATGCCATACACTTACAAAAAGCAGCAATTATGGTTTGCATTGTATTTGGGAAAATATAGTGCCCTCTATAATTATCCACAACCTTGATAAAGAGGAGCAAAGAAGGCACTACATTTAGTATGTGGTAAAATAAATGGTACAGGTAATGAGCTGCATTGTATGCTAAAAATGGGGAAATTATTGGCTTTTGTATTAATACAAATGCTCAGAGAATAACATTTCTTTTAACAAGCAATTTTTTTTTTTTTTTTTTAAGAAATACATTGTAATTATTCAGATCCCTGTTTTTAGCACTGGGTACATCCTCTCTTCGTAAGGCTAGCACTATTGAGTCATTTTCTATAGTATTTTATAAGATTGCTGAGCATATTGTATTGGGGGGGGGCTGACAATTCCCTCATGCAGAATCTTTCAAGATCCTTCAGCCTGTGCTTGCGGACTACCCTCTTTAATTCAAGCCTCACATTTTCAATCGCTTCAAGTCTGGAGACCAGAGATGGCCATTTAAATACAGTAATTTTGTGGTCAATTAACCACATCTTGGAAACATTTTGTGGTATGCTTGGGATCACTGTCTCACTGAAAGATCCATCTGCAGCCAGGTTTGAGCTTCCTTGTGGGGGGATGCCTTGGTACTTGTATAGTCGGGCAAGAAACAAAACTCATAATTTGGGATGCCCTAATAGGACGCATCAGGGGGATCTCTATGGTGTTTTCATTCAGAAAAATCAAAAATAGAAGTTCTCACACCCATACAAAAATGAGGGCCACTGTTACTGGTCTCTTGGGTCTACAAACAGATGCATAATGCAGGTGCCACACAGAACTGCATTTTCTTTTTTTCATTTCAGCAACAGAAAAAGCTGAGAAAAGCTTAGTGTCTCAGCTCATGTCTTTGTCAGGGGCAAAGAGCATTGTCCTACTTTTCTCAGGTTAATTAAGCTGTGGTACACACATGCAGGTGTCAGTAATCATTATAGTGGGAGGCATCACAAAGATCCTTTGCATAATTAGATCTTTCCTTTCTTTTAACTTTCACTTTACAATAGTAAAACGCATTAGCAATTCATAATAGAAAATCCACTTTCAATTTTACACATTTTAGCAGCTATATAACAAATTTATAATACCCCAGACATTCTATTGGCTTTCTGAGTTTATTAAATGATGCCTTCTTAAATTAACTAAATAAAAACAAAATGGATTTGAATTGATTAAACCAGACAAAGCTTTTCAACATAGATTGAAATGTATAAACTGAGGACAAACCGGGTGAGTAACACTGACAAGGAACGCTATGTTAGTTATTGATTAGCAAAACCATTATGACACATATCCTTTTTTCCCAAGCAGCATGTATGTAGCATGTACACACTCAGACACATTCATGCACGCACATGAGCATGCGCACATGCAGACTCAAAGCATTATATATAAAAAAAATATTAAAAAAACATTCTTCCCATGGCATTTTCTGTTTCTTATTTTTTTATGACACGATGCACTACACAAAAGCAAAATATAATTCATCACGTCCTTCAGAGTGGAAAATTGTCAAATGTATCCTGCTCTCCCGCCTCTACCAGTGTTATATATATTTTTCCTTTACGTTCCGTGAGCCAGTCTTAATAATGCAGCTCCGTTTTGTGGCGTGTGGTATATATAATCTTCTGAATTAGACTGTGGAAGAGCCTTTGTCCCCTGGCGGTCAGCGCTGTCGAGACCGGACAGGCGGAGTGCTTGGGAATGTCAGGAGCTGAAGCATGTTCCAGAGATGTTTAAAACACGAGGCCACCTTCCTGCGCCACCTCAGCAAACGCAGAGGACCTTGCCACCGGTCTTCTCCCGCATTGTCTCATATTGCCGTTAACAAGGGTAAAGGGGGGGGGGGGGGGGGGGGGGGGAAGAGCTTTGCTTATCTTTGAAGGATAAACCCTAGCCTCGCCTGTATTGAAAAGACAGTGTGTTGAACTGTCTGTATCTGTCACGGTCTTGCTAATGTTATATGTTTTGCTTTGTTTTGCTCCTGGGCGATATGCAAATTTCTCCTTATGGGGATTAATAAAGTACCTCTGTCTATCCACCTACCCATCTATCTTATGGCACTTAAGGTAGGCTTTACTAAGCATGACAGCAGATAGATATTTTTTTTCCCTGAGAGTCAATAAAGTATAATGAGTTATTTGTGCTACACTTCTACTCATCTTCCTGTTCTGCTGCTAAAAGCACTTACAGAAAAAACAGGAAACACATCTTTCTTTTTTTCTGTAAGGTGTCCCTGTGGCATAGTATCTGTAAAAAGCGCTATACAAAGAAATTTGAATTCAAGTTAATGGTTAACTTTCGAAATGGTCTCAATTTCATTTTGTGTAAGGAATCATAGGACAAAGATTTGAGAACTGGTGGATTTGCATTTCAAAAATGTTCGTGATGACTACTGTGTGGAACATAAAATGGAATGTGTTCCGTGGCAGACTTTCTACATTCAGTCATTCAGATATTCAGGTATTCTGCCCCACTCCATCCCTGAGGATTGACGGAAGCTAGTGCAGTTCAAACGCATGTTAAAAGGCCAAATAAACTGACGGACCTGATGATTCTAGGAATGACCATGAACACAATTATCACGAGCAGCCAAAAACAAAACATACTGTGTTTAACACTTAAGGTGAACACTACGATTTAAGAATCACTGATGGAACAGGAATGTCCGCTGGAATATAGACACAACATATGCCAAGTCTTCCTTGACATGAGTAGAATCTGGACCAAAATTAAGTACCAAATTAAATATTTAAGCACCAAAGTATTTGATCATTTTATATCATGAATTTAAAAAAGCAGGAACAAAATGTTCTCAAGTTCTTTCTGCTGGAAACCAAAACAAATCTCTCAAAATAAAGCAGTAAATCTGTCGACCCATAATTCTTCTGGAAACCACACAGGAGAACACACGCTCAATTGCCCGTCCATCGGAACAAAGAAAAGACATTCTCGCGACCAGAAGCATAGTTCTCACGGTCCAGTGCCCCCCGACCCCAAACTTTCTCTGGGTTTTAGCGTTTTTTTACACCTGACATTCAACGTCACCGAGGCAGTTACCCCGGCTACACTCCATTTGGCCTCAAATCACAAAGAAAAACAAGACAACCCGTCACACACGCTGTCAGAAAATTCACCCTGACAGGGAAAAGGAACGAGGAGGTTTCTGCTGTAAAGGGCAACGGTTAATCAGAAGATTAAGGAAAGGCGCACGGAGCAAGTCTGCGCTTCCCGTCTTATTAATGCCTCCTGCAGAATTTCGATCGCAGAATTGAATGCAAATGTTTTCTGATAGCAGATTTAAAAAATGGATGTCTTTTCTCTCTCTCTCTCTCCCCCTCTCTCCCTCCCACCCTCCCTCCAGAAATCTGATGACAGGTTTCCACGGTGCCGTCTGCGCGAGTGATATTTGCTCTTAAGATGAATCTATAGCCGGGGTCACCTCATATCACAGAGGTCATTTAGAACCACCTCGTCGACGCTCCCAAGGTAGAGGCTCCCCCCTCTCACGGAAGAAAGGAAAAACAATATATTTCACGGAGGCCCATAAAAGTTTAGTGCACCTGAGGTAATGCATGTGCTTGTGCTGGAGATTAATTTATATGCTGATGAATACATGAACAGGAGGAACACGGGCTGCTCCGTAAGGGGGGGCTGCTCATTCAGCAGAGCCGTCACTGCAGGCAGTGAACCAATCCCGCCGGGGCCGATCGCTCAAAACAGGAAGTGACAGGAGCACGCGGCTCCGAGCAGTCACCAGAACGGCAACGTCTGCGCGTCTGTTCATCCCCACGGAGCGTCCGTGGTACCATCGCCTGGGGTAGGAGAATTTAGGCTGGAAAAATCCCAGGATGACCACGAAGACTGCTATAAATAAACAAAGACAGTAACTTTTTTGTTCCACCCCCCCCCCCCCCCCAGCTGTGGTGACTTTGGATTCACCAATGAATTCTCTGATTTATCAACGAATCGGATAATATATTCTGAAATAGCCTTCGTCCAATTTTGACCAGTCCGCCCCCCCCCCCCCCCCCCCCCCCCCCCCGCCCCCCTTGCTCAGATGTACACCTGCCCGCCAGGGAACTATCGCCAGCCTCTGCTCTCATGTCGACTTAAAACAAAAATTGATCCAACAATGAAACTCAAGAGAATGCCCCTTCCTTTCCATTGGATGAGCTTTAATAATTAACCGCGCTGTACGGTATTCGCCGAGCGCCAGGTTCCGCAAGCGGCCTCCAGCCCCGATCCCTCCGTTCCTCTTCGAAAATAACCACATCGGCTTCGCTGCTAAAAAAATGCATCGGATTACTCGAGCGGCAGCATTTATTCAAACCATTCAAATTAATTTATCGTAATCCTGCCATTCGGATTATCGAAATCAGAAGCGACTGATGATCATGCACGCCTCGCAATTTGAGAACAAACCTTAGCTGTTAGCGCCGACACAACCGCAGGAGCGCACAGTCATGGTGTGCATGCATAAGCATGTCTGCAGGATATACACCAGGGCTGCCCAACCCTGTTCCTGGAGATCTACCACCCGGTAGGTTTTCATTTAATTTCACACCCGGTTCTACCACCTAGTAGCTGAATGAGATTTCCAGCTGTTGAATGAGGTGTTCTGTGTCAGTGTCGGATGCGAAAACCTGCAGGATGGTAGATCTTCAGGAACAGGGTTGGGCAGCCCTGATCAAAGAAGAACCACATGTGTGGACTTCTCTGAGGAGTTAAAATGGATTCCCTCTTTGTTAATGCTCATAAGAGTAGTATTTCATCACCATTTGAAATGGTCTGTAGGTGGCATCATAAAAAGATTCTTTTTTATGTACGGCGACAGCGCTGAGTATCGGAAACAGCAGACGCCACCCCTGCAGAGGCATACATTAAATTAATTTCTTTGGTGTAATCCACTTGCGGCTAAAATCATTTGGAAATCGGAGCGGCTCAGACAGCCCACATGTGGCGGGAAGAGAAGCGAAAATTGTTCGGAAACAATCTCAATTATGAGATAATCAAATCAAGCAAAACCAAGGGAAATTAGCTCTCCCAGATACAAAACCTCATTACGCACACCGAGAAAGCCTATTTCATCTGCGCCCGGCGACCTTCCATCCCTGCTCAACGAACAGCGCTCTCTCTGTTACATTTCTCTATTTGAGAATATTTAGGGGCACATCATTTTTTTAAAAATTCCCACAATGCATCTGAGGTCCATATACAGTCCCGCAGTTTGTAGTCATGCCGACTTTCATAACATACTGCTCTAACTTCTGTAAGTGCAGTTCCTTGCTTAACTGATGTTGTGATGGGGAAAAAAAGTTAATATTTTCTGTAGCCTTCTAATATCAGAGCGGTTCAGACTGAACGACTGAAATAATGTTCACAGCTGTCAAAACAAAAATTCTACACGTCCCACGTGGAGACACTTCCGTGGATTAAGCGCCTGCCAGAAACCGTGGCAGAGATAATGAATTATGACTACTATAAATGTTCAGTGCAGTTGCAAGCAGTTTTCTCACTGCATTATTTTCAATATCTACTCTATTTGTGAACACTTGCAGTGCATGAGAGTAAAGGCTTTTATATCAAGGAAGTGGTATTTACATTGTGAATAAACATCAGTCATGTTCTGCACTGATTGGCAAGCGATTAGCTGTTAATGACACTGCAACATTCAATGGGAGTAACTGATGTTCTGTGAGATCTGGGACCTGGACCCTCATCCTGGGTCAACATTCATAAAATACATCAGAGTGGGACTACTGGTCCAGGATCAGTTTTCCCATTTAGCATATTTTGGAATTCATCATTTTTTCTTATCTGTGTTTGTTCGTTCGTGGAACAGGATTGCGCATGAAATTTACAAACAGCCAGCATTCATCATCTCATACACCAGGGATGTGCACAAAAACAAAAGTCTGCGCATGTCATGAATCTCATATTGTTTTTTCGAACGAAAATATTTCAGAACGAAAGCAAGCATAATTTAAGAGAAGTTTCGTGAATGAGGCCCACTGAGTGGAAAGTGATGGGCACTATATATACAGAAACACTGCATTGGTCTCTCTCTCTCTCTCCCTCCCTCTCTCTCACACACACACACACACACACACCTGCCCATTAAAAGCAACTGCAGAAATTATGACTCTGGCAACGGAACAAGGAGGCATCTATTCATTCAGTGTAGGTAAATGGTAAATGGACTGCATTTATATAGCGCTTTTATCCAAAGCGCTTTACAATTGATGCCTCTCATTCGCCAGAGCAGTTAGGGGTTAGGTGTCTTGCTCAAGGACACTTTGACACGCCCAGAGCGGGGTTTGAACCAGCAACCCTCCGACTGCCAGACAATCGGTCTTACCTCCTGAGCTATGTCGCCCCGCTATGTCGTAGGTCTGCTTCGAATATTTAGCGGCAGTTCTTGGACATCACGTACAATCAGACGGGAATAAAAATGCAGCCATCAGTGAGAACAGAAGCCCACTGGCTCCGTGTCATCTAATCAGGAAATTAACACAATTGTTCTGCACTTTCCACAAATTATGAAACTCAGCGCAGCTCGAACGGTAAATGGAAAAAGGGTTTCTGAAAGAGGGCCACGTGCTTTATCAGCAACAGCTTCCATTTTTTCATTAAGAGTTAGGCTGTCACGTGGTTTGAATGTCTTATTGAGTACCTTTAATGGTTTGAAAGTAGTTTCAACTAATACAGAAAAATATGACCATATCCCATTATTTCAGTTTTAAATACACTGCAAACACTTATGTTCAGACATCGATTCGTTCATATAGCTGCACATACTTACAAAAAACTGAGAATGATGTGTTATGATATAGGCTAATTTGAGAAGGCATCCATTACATCAAAGCAGTGATGTAATGTTATACACACTTACGTTACTCCAGTGTATATTGCTACCGGAGATTGATTTGAGCAGAGAGAATTTAAACAAACTGCTCACACACAGCCCATTGCTAGCTCTCTATTCACAGGGGGAGACATCATTGGGCACATGACCAAAATCGTATGGGACATCTGACGGAGACGAAGTAGGGTAGTGAACAAATTGGTTGAACTTTGGTGACCAGGACTAGAAGAGTAGCTGTTTTCGACTTCTGCTGTGTTTATTCTTTGCGCTTTAGAATTGTTTTTCCTCCTTAGCTGCTCCAGTTAAAAGTGTTTGTTAAGCCAGGGCCTTGTGGGAGTACCGGTAGCACTTGACACCTTGTAAGCCAGTTTCAATACACAGTCTTTTGTTAGCTGATAAGGCTGCTAAGTGCTGAGCCCTGCACCTTTTGTTGACTAAACTTTAAATACAGGATCTCGTAGGAGCTGGTTAGTAATGCACCGAAGAAATAAGTTTCACTTCTGTCACCAGGATTGGAGTAAGTAGCTGTTTTTGACTAGTGCTGGGTTTATTCTTTGTGCATTAAAATAGTTTTTTTTTTTTTTAGCTGTTGTTGCACTCCAGTTAGAAAGTGTTAGAAGTGTGTTAAGCTAGGGCTTTGTAAGGAGTTTAGGTGGTCCTTGATATCTTGTAAGCCAGCTTCAGTAAGCTAACTCTCTTTTGGAAGCCAATGCTAAACACCAAGCCCTCCACCTGCTACACAATCAGCTCGTTAGCTTCAGCACACCTGTTAATAGTTGTCGTACTCAGCCTTTTGTGCGCAGAGACAAGGCAATCTATTTGTGGAAGCACAAAGGAAGGCCACGGCACTTTTGTCAACTCGCTTCTATCGTTTCTTTTTTTTTCTTTTTCACTCTCTCTTTCAAGGCATTTATATCAGCATACCCTGTGCCTTCTTTCTATCTCTGTCTTCTCCCTCTTTCTGCTGGTTCTAGTGGTATCCACCTTGTCAGCGTATTGCATCTAACCTCAGCGAATCCCCCAGGTCTCCCTGTACTACCGACCATCATAGATGAGGAGGGTGATGGAACTGTCAGTCACCAGTGCAGAAAGCTCAGTTCATCTCAGGCATATGCTTCTATCCTGCTTTTGCATTCCTTTACCCTCACTGAAACATGGATTGCCCCCACAGAACACAGGTACTCCTGCTGCCCCCTTGACAGCTTACACCTTCAGCCACCCTCCTAGGCTTTCGAGCTGTGGTGGTACATCAGGTCTGCTCATCTCATCCTAGGCATACATTTCTCATTCCTCCTCTCATACTTGCCCATCTCTTCTTTCGAATCCCATGCCGTCATCATAAACTACCCTAACCCTCTTCATGTTGTTCTGCCGCTCTCTTGGTCCACTTGACAGCTTTCTAAAAGAGTTTGGCTGTATCCACTCCTCACAAAGCTGGCAGCAGTCTTGACTGGTTGCAGTCTTACAGTCTTGAGGTTTTCTTCTTCAGGAAGGTCGTTTCTAGAACCTGCTCCACAACCAACCTGCCACCCTTCTTCATGTTTCTGACCATCCCTCTGTTTCCTTCTCCACTCTCCTCTGTGTTAACCATTCCAACTCTGTCTCACCTCACTCTGTCACCACGTGACACAATCTATGGTCTCCTTGCTCTTCCTCTCCTCTTCTCAAAAAGCTTTCCCTCGACCTGTGTGATGCCAAACTACAGAACAGCATCACGCCTTATTTTTTCTGAAGTGTTTGAATGCGCTGTTTCTAACAAACTTTCTCCATTTCTCTCTTGGAAGAACCTGCTGGACCCCAGCCAGCCTGGCACTTCACTGAGACTGCATTCCTTGCTGTCACTGAGGTACTGCTTACCACCACCCCCCCCCCCCACCCCACCCCCCCATTTCTCAGTACATCCAGGCTACGTACCTCTCCTATGCCCACAGAGCTGGTCTATAACTCCCCTATTCAACAGAGGTAATGTACAACCTTCCCTCATTCCAAACGAAGGCAGTCCACTGCATTATTCTTGCAAATGGAACTCAGAGCTGTTTTTCAGAAGGACCTGTGTCGCCTTAAAAACGCTGACCAATGTCCTCCACCCTTTTGGTATAAATTGAGCAATTCCTTTTCGCATGCAGCCATTTTCCAGAAGTTTAGCTCAATCTCCTTTAAAGGGGACGGGGAATCATTACATTAAAAATTTAGTTCCTTTCCCCCCCGATGAGGAAATTGGCTCAGTTTTCTTTTGCTTTACTCCCTCAGGAAATTACACATTGCGCACTGTCATGTTTCTAAATGGCACAGAAAATAAACATTGATTGATTGCATTGACCAGTCTATAACTCTCTCCTGATCCTCTATAGCAGTGGCTCCCAAACTGGGTCCGGGGGGACCACCGTCTATGCTGGTTTTTCCTTCCAACCACATTTTCAATCCCATAATTTTAACAAGCTGTTAATTTTTCCTAATTACACACTTAATATTCTGAGGGATTATTTATCCTCTTAAGCCACATTATGTCAGAAATAGCAATGTATGCCGTGGCGAATAAAAGTCTCATATTCAATTTGAGCTTGTTGCACTAGTTTGCAAATGGTTACATAAAGAGGTATAAAAAAAAAAACTGATCAAATTAAAGACTGGGTTGAATCAACAGGCTCCCCACTGGTGAAAGTGTGGAAGTGTGGACACCTGTCCACTAAAACTAACCGTCTGATAGACAATGAGGAATTAAAAGACAAAGGAAATAACAGAGCCAACCTGCACTGTGTGAGGTTTAAGGAAGAACATAGTGAAAGAACTTAAATACACGTGCTCAGCAACCTTAGTTGAGCAAGATTTTGGCTGTAACCGAAAACAGCATGCATAGGCCTCCCCAGGACTGTCTGAGTCTGAGAACCACCGCTCTGTATCCAGAGTTTCCAATCTGGGGACACACCGTGTATGCTGGGCTTCTTTCCTACAATAATTGCAACCCCTGAACCATAATTGTAAATTGTTCTTCAGACATTTAATGCCTATTGAAGGGTAATTTACCCTCTTGAGGTCGCATTATGTTAGAAGGAGTGCACAAAAGAATAATGTTTCATATTCCCACTCCGGGGACTTTTAATCAGTCAGGCTATATGTGATGCTTTAATGTTCTGTAATGTGCTGTATGGCAAAAGTGTTAACGTTAAGAAATTGATTCAATTATAGACTGAATGGTGAATTCAGCAGGGTATTAATTTCTGAACGTGTTGACACCTGGTCATTGAAAAGAAGAAGAGTTAATTGGTGAGCAAACTAGTTTAAAATTATGTTCAATCTCAAATATTTTCAACAGTCTTAATTCATCAAGATATTGGCTGTTACAAAAACCAGCACACACAGTGGTTCCCCAGGAATCTGAATCACTATTCAATAGCACCAATCTATATCCCACCCCAACCTCTGTATAGTATTGGATATTAACCCATCCTTGGTCCCCAGTAGAAGAAATCCAGGCAACCACCCTCTTCTGAAGAGGTTACTCTAGAACAGTGGTCTCAAACTCAGTGCCATGGAGGGCTGTGTGTGTGCTGGTTTTTATTCCAGCCTCAGATCTTGATTATATAAGTAGTTCAATTATTTGCTGAATTAGGGATGCAGGTTTGCACATAATGGTGACCCGACGTCTATGGTGACCCGCACTGTCTAAATAAAAAAAATTATATATAATATATTCTGTGCTTCAATGCAGTTAAACGCATATGGCTGAATGAGCAATTGGACTCAATTAAGGCAGCATTAATCGGTTGGAATGAAAACCTGCATACACACGGCCCTCCATGGCAACGAGTTCGAGACTGCTCTAGAACCTTCCCCTGGCTTGCTGTCAGATGGCCATCACATTCACATCTGAGCACAGGGTGAATCAGTAAGCAGGGAACTGGCACAGTAGCAAGAGGAATGGAGGGCTACACTCACATCCTATTTGCCCTGGAGGGGAAACGGGCTGAGGTCATATCAGTAAGACTTAGCAGACCGCCAGCCTTATTAAACTCCCATGATCCTCTACATTAACAGCCTATCCTTTATACAGCTAGTCTTTAATGCCGACAGCTGCTCCTTCATTAGATGCAATTCGACAGTCTGTACGCCAGTTAGGAAGCTGCTGTTTAAATTGGAGCAGTCACTTTTTTTTATTTATTTTTTTTTTACAAAAATCCAAGAAATGAATCAATTAGGAGTGCCGGGGGGCAGCACAAGGGTTAATCAGCTCACCACATGTTCTCTCTTCTTCAGATTACCTGGTCCCCTCTGGGCCTTTTGGCGTTAACTGGCCGATGTAGGGCCTTCAAGAAAAGTGCTCTACCTGCAGTGCACTTGCAGTCAGTGTGCGAATGCGTTTTGCAAAAAATTCTGCAAAGCATGCGTATTGTAACTGCCAAACATTTCACTGTTTTCATGGAGCCTCTCTCATTACCCTGCCTGTTCTTTATGAGGATGCGGTGCCACAGAGCTCGTGAAATTAGTCACAAAAGCAGAACAAATATAGTTAATATGAAGTGCAATTTTGAAATGCAGGCGTAAAAAACGCACGCTACGTGATTCAGTTTTGATGTGCTGCTGGGAGCTGACATTGCTAGATTAGCAGCACGCAGAGCCAACACTCCATTCAATTGATGCTTTGTGACCGTGACACTGGACAAAATGTCTCTCGATCAAACAGACACACATTCTTACATTGCTGCTGTACACAAAGAGGTGATAAATGTATTCTGATGCTCAAAAACACAAATTATTTCAAGGTAACCCTAGTTTTCTTTTTTATGGTAAAACATTTGAGCATCCAAGAGATTCTCTTGCAGGTCTGCAGTATTTCATGGGATGGGATAGGTTGAGACATAATCAAATGTTCCCACATTTTGGACCTCTAGAGTTAAATGACAACCTAACATACTGTGTACTGTGTTCGTTGGTATATTGAAACATCTTAAACAAAGACATATAGTCAGATTCCCTCTCTTAATTCAGAATCTCCTTCAGGTCAGTGGTTTGCTCAGACATAATATCAGTCTCATCTTCTTCATCCCCTTCTTTCCGTTGAACACTCAGAGTCATCGACTCCTATCGAGTTCCCTCTTGCATCGTGGCCGTCAAAAATAAACGACAATCAACATTATATGGAGACTCCTTCAGGTGAGGAGACACGCCACATAAAACAACGCAAATTACTTTCTAGCTGCCGGCTAAATAAACAACTGGCCAAGGGCCCGGGGGGGGCATTTTTCCGTTCAAGGTAGAGCCATTTTCTGCGTCTCCGCCGTGTCTTCGGGGGAGCTGTCCACATAAATCCCTGCCATGGTAAAAATGGTATAAATTCCCCGTCACTTGTCCAGCAGCGACGTAACGATACATTAATAAATGATATACACATTTTAACAAAGGCCATGTTCAATCTGCGAGAGTGCGCGCTCCAGGAGGAGGCCGTTACCCACACCGATCATCATCCGTCTGAGGCAATTCTATAGGACAGGCTGAACGATTCTGTCCAGAGCCGGGCGATCTCAAAACGCTTATGTGAAGCGGGCATATAGCTTTACAGACGGGGGGGGATTCATTCCTAAGCGAGACTGCACCGCTTCGTGTAGGAGTTCCAGTCCCACTTTTACTTTTATTTCAACCTTATGATGGTTCAGCCTGCATTCAGAATCTTATACTGCATGCAAGCCATCGTGTGTGCAGGGTAGATGGGTCCAGGGAAATTCTCCCATTTCTGGTGCAATTGCAACTGCATTAGTTGAAACTACTTTTGACACTAACCTTGGGCTATATGCTTAGCAGTAGTTCATGCACTGACATGGAATGGCAATGTCAAGGCGATTTCCATTTCAATTATATTGCACAGTTCCAAAAATCATTTAAATTCTATACCTATGCTGGTGCTGTGATAGTATGTTCACATTGCAGATATTTTCCAAGAACATGTGTCAGTTTCTAGAGGAAGGGATAGAGTGAAATTCAGAAAATTAAAAGTTAGGTTTTCAGGTTTTATTACTCGTTACTTATTACTCTAGTCTGACAGCTAAGCCATATTTCAGCACAAGTCAGCACACGAGTCATGGGAATATATCGTGCTAACATTCCTGTCCAACCGCATCTCCATACGAAGTCTTTTGCATCATCTGATCCACAGCACAGCCGAATACTTGCAACGATTTGACATGATTTCCATGATCTTGCGCTCGAATATTATCACCAGTTGTATAAACTTCAGTCCCTAAATACGTCCAGCATAGCCGTGGAAACTGGGAACCTGTAGCAACAGCAGTAGTTAGCAATAAAATGCATTGAGACCGGAACGGTCGGGCAGCATAGCTCAACTGTAGCCAGTCAGCGCCTGGAGCTTTCATAATTACAGCGCGAGGACAGCAGAATTCAGAACCTCGGAGAGCTCCACTCCTGGGACAGCGCAAACGGGAAGAAGGGGGACCGTTCATTGAACAATATTTTAAGGATGATCAGATTAATGAATGAATGAATGTACGCATCCATAGTAAATCATTCTAATGACCGTCATTAAATAAACGTATTTATACGACATCAACATATTCGGCATGTGTTATCACAAAACCCAGAAAATCAAAATATGTGCTCCACTGTAACCTCTGAAAACATAAATAATAATAAAATAATAAATAACAATTTAATCACGATACAAAGTTGAATATAAAGTTCCATCAATTAGTCATTTATTATAACCCCTAACGTGTTGTCTGGTAGCCAGAGGAAAATCCACTCGGTTGGAAGAATTGCGCCTAGCAAAGTTTTAAAGAGGTCTGAGGACAGTCCATTGTTTTGCCTGCTCGTGCACAGGTCTAACTGTCCCCAGAACCGGTATGCATTAATGGCAGTGCATATTCCCCGACAACCTTATTGATAGTTCATCATTAAACTCTCAAAATATAGTGACGTATAGGGATGTACGTTAAATAGCCCTGCCAAGCAGGTTTCTGTTAAATTGTTTTCTTAAATTATACATAAAATGACGCTCACAATTTAATAAACACTCAGGAAAGCTTGTTAGCTGTCGGACATCTCTTCAAAACAGTATTAGTAAGATTAAACTTGGTGCTGATGCTTCGAATCAACACTTGTACTTGTATACTTGTATTATGTATGACAGCGCTTTGAAAGTGGAACGTTTTCAGTGAATGTGTGTTGCCATTGGGTGGGCCCACGCTACTTTGTGCAGCGTTCTACTTCCACAACAATATCCAAACAGCCAACCAAGCGCATCCTGGGAAATACCAGGAGAGGTCCTATACAGCATACTGACGACCATATTATCAGCGCTTACCCGAGCGTCGTCATGGTGACGATGGTGTACCAGAACGCTGCAGGGATGCTGGTGAACTTGCTGGCCGAAGATCCTTTCTCCGCGTAGAACATCACCGTGGCGAAAATAATGATGGCCATTGTCAGAGAAAAGAGCAGGAATCCCAGTTCAGATGCACAGCTCTTCAGGGTATAGCCCAGGATACGCAGTCCTGCTGAATGGCGGGAAAATTTGAAAATCCGAAAAACGCGGAATACTCTCAGGGTGACAAAAGCTCCACTCACGTCCTCGTTGTCTGCCATGACCAAGCCAATATAGTATGGCATAATTGCGACCACATCTATGATGCTCATCACACTTTTCACAAACTTGTATCTACTTGGCGCAGCAAGTAGACGCAACATGTATTCGATGGTGAAGATCATAACGCAGGCGGTATCCAAGCAGAAGAAGGCCAGTGCATAACGCTCTCCGCAGGACACCTCCTTGATGCCCTTAGGTGAGGTCCCACAAGGCACCGTTTCTACTACGTTGGCCATGACAGAAACCGCAATGAAAAAGCCAGTGACGTAATAGAATACGAGCGCCATTGTGCTAGTGTGAGGGTTTTCAAAAGCCCGCCACATCGACTCTCGGAAAGTCATATGAGGGGGCGCCGAATCATTGTTGTTTTCATCGTCTTGGTCATCTTGAATTCTTTCAGCATTCTCTCGCCGGCGGTCCTTGTACTCTTCGTAACAACAGTCCCCAATAATTTCAGGTATTATCCCAAAGAATGCCAGCTCTTCGTCATATGCAGAAATGCATTCTTGTCGTGGGTAATGCAGTTTGCCGGTGCGATAAAAATTAAGAATGTGTCTGAATATATCTGGGTCTCGGTCAAAAAAGTACTCGTTAGTTTCTTCGTGGAAAAAGAAGTCTCTCTCCGTGCTTCCAAGTAGAGTGTCCGGGTACCGTTCCAAAGTATTCCGCCAGGTCTGAAACCTTGTTCCACTGACATTAAGGATGATGAGTCCGTCCTGTGTTCTCCTCTTCTCCCTGGGGGGTGTGGGCATAGGTGCGCTCGCCACTGGCATCCATCCTATGGCTGCTGCCCGGGCAAAAGGAAGCCAAGCCGCGACTCCCGCTGCCATGCTGACCCGCTGTTGGCAACACCTGCAGAAGCTTCTGTTACTTCTTTGTCAGTTACTGGACCGCCGCGAGGCGACGAATGGACATCTACAGAAACAACGTAAACCCAAAAGATAACAATTCATAATGTGCATGTTTCAGCAACGAGAGCATACCCGTTCCCAGACTAGGCGATAGGGTACGTGGTCGCGCTATACAAGAAACGTTGTACAGAGTGATATGTTGAAATCAACTGTTACAGAGAGCACGCATAAGGTCCCTATTGGACTCTCGTGAATTGTATTAGAGTTGAAATAACACCGGGCAATTTACTGTGGTTCTTCGTCTAAAGTTTTCGCTCTTATTTACATTAGGTCTTAATAAATCGGCGTCCAAAAGTACAAAAAACAAGTCTGGTGAAAAATGGCATTCATCTACGTTGAATAGGAATCACGGTTTCCCTGTGTTGTAATAACTATTCGAATAGGAAGACGAAGTCGTGTAGCTACACGTAAAACATATATGCTTTCTGTTATGAGGCTGATAACAAAAATATTACTCACCTCCACGAAAAAGTGATTGGATTAAAACGGGGGCATATGTTTTTTCTTAAATATCACAGGCAGTACTCCAAAGCCTCGTCCGGGAAGCTAAAAACTGTACGCTGTTTCGATCCCAAGTAGCAGTGAAATTTCCTCAGCACGGTGCTTGCAGGACAGCAACAAGTTAAAAAAAAATGCTAATCACACTCCGTAATTTCGATTAAGCACACCTGGACCACGTCTTTCCGTAATGCACAGGGAAACGACCTTCCGACAGTGGTCTCTTTTAAGGTTTCTCCCCCGCGCGGCTGTTCCTCAAGAAAAGCGCAGCTGAGCTCCTTTTATCCAGTACAAGACCACCCTGCCAAACACGAGCCGAGGGAAGACAAACAAATAATAAAAAAAAGAAAAGAAATAAATTGTGAAGGTTCCACTGGAAATTGCACAGTTCATACATCTGTAGGGAACAGTACTATGTAAACCGTTAAATTAATCTAATAATTTTTTTTTTTTAAACCTGCAAGCAACTGAACGGAAATTGAGTCGCATGCGTCTCTTTCCGACCACTAGGTCTGAAGTGTGCAGCTGTAACGAAGACCAAAGTTCTCTGTTCCTAATGCGGTGGAGGCGTGTCACGTGCCGCACGCATCAGTTAACACTTAAGGATATAATTTTGACTAAATTATTTTAGCTGGTGTCCATAGTACCGTGTATATGAACGTGAGATGTGTTACAGGGTCAAAAATGAATTTAACTTTAAATAGTAGTATATGCACCACCGATGTAGCCTTTCCCCCTCTCCAAGCACCGAAAATTAAAATTCTTTAAGCGATACTCAAGAAACGCATGGTATTCGGTTACAGATTTTTTTTAAGTGTCTTTTAACTGCACTAGTTGCTTTACTCCCTTGTGAGTCATAGCCTACGTGGTAAACTGCAATGCCGCTAGATGGAGACAATCTTTAATTCAGATTGAGACTGCTTTTCAAATTCAGTACCTCAGCACTCTGAAGCTGAAATGAATGCACCATCAGTTAATACACCTAGCGCAGATCACCGATCTCTCTCTCTCTTTCTCGCTCCCCCTCTCTCTCGCTCTCTCTCTCCGTCCTTGAATTGATTCAACACCCACAGACATAACATTGTATTGATCTTGACACGACACGACTGTAAGAAATATTAATCTATACAGTGTTAATATCATTACTAAAATTATTTTTTAAATTATTATAATTACCAGTACCATCATTACGACCAGACTGGTAAGAAAGGCACAGAAACATACATGCAACAGTTCAATTAATGCACCGTCACGTCGTTTAGTCGTTTGCGCGGTCTGCAACTAGGTCGGACTAGTGATGTAGTTTTAAATAGGGAAAGAAGCAAGCGTGCTGAATATATCCGCGATGTGAAATTATGGCGTAAGAACGTCGACTTGAATAATTATATAACGACACTCTTCTGCTGAAATGCCATTAGCCAGTCATTTACATTATTTGAGTAAATCTTTTCATAATCGTTAATATTTCGAATATTACGAATCCTTGTGGTTTATAAAGACTTAATTAACCCTGTTATCGCTTTTTTTTAAAAAATAAGATATTACTGTCACAGAATGCTGGGTGCAGACCCACAGTAGGGCAGTGTTTCCGGCGCTAATGGTCAGGGTGATGTAGCCTATGTGCTTGTGTAGGCCAATTGTAATTAATGGCGGTCTACTGTGAAAGCTATCACGCTGCTCACAATATGAGAAAGTAGCTGGCATGTTGTTTCGATTGCAGATAGGCTATTAGAAAGACAGGAGAAAAACAATAAGCGTAAATGAAACATTATCTCTATAAATGTATGAGTATATTAAATCTATAACGTAGGTCTAATGCGCATCAAGAGAAGAACATTAGGGCTACGATTTAAACATTTGTGGTTCCGGCTTTTTTGAAAACATCAAATAACTATGATTTCCTTACTTTTGTTTTCATCGTTGTATGTAATTATAGATTGTTTCATCATAAATGGTACTTGTTTTTGTCAATGTTCCACAAATAGTTCGGTATAAATAGTGTTCTTCACACTGTTGAATAGGCGTTATTGTCAACTTAATAAGCGGCTGCACTCCGCCGTTTATCGTCTAAAAAGCACGCAGAGAAAATTGCAACGAGGTTGAAAGCGCTTCGTGGGTCTTTAGGTTGGCTGTCAGTTTTGATCAATGACTAAAAAACTTCCGTTTTGGTCAATAGTAGAGGTTGCAGCATTATTGGACGCGTGGCACAGGGATTTTCTTTTTGCGGGCTTCCTCTAAGGACGGCGATGTCTGTTTGCGTCAGTTGAGTTTTCTGTAGTGGCCATTGTGATAAGCCAGAGCGTCCCTTTACTTTCCAACGATTTGCTCCGCAGTGTAGCCTACGCAAGACCATTTAATTACAAAAAATACGACTGCGATCAATGTTGCCAGGTCTTCAGCGTAGAATGTCTCCAGGCAGCTCTCGGAAAGTCAATGTTTCGTTGCGCAAAGATGAGGGGCTTGAAGTTTACATTTTGCAGGCTCCATGATTCTGTGAGACTTGTAGCCAACGACGTGCGAATCTTTGTAGAAGTCAGCATATTGTTATTATTTTCTTGAGTCCTTGTGATCTGCACGTGAACCGGTTTTGGTGAGCAGGCTACACCCAGTTAGTTAACGGAGCCGGGGCAATTACTGGAAACAAAACTGCACACATGCAGGCCCTCCAGGAATTTAGTCCCCTACACCTGGTGTAAACCTTCGGAGTTTGGATACGTCATGCCTTATGTAGGAAACACATCATTCTAGATTGCAGAATACATTTTGTTTGTACTGTGCCGAGATGTTTGCTGCTCTCCGCAAACGAACAAAAAAAAAGTTACAGGGCGGTTTCTGGTGAGTGACAGCCGGGGCGAACACATATTTTCAAGAATGAATGTAACTTAACCGAAGGTAGCACACATTATTCTTCTTCTGTTGTTTCATCATTGCTGCAATACCGTGAGAACACGGCGTCTGCTGAGAACCGCTTTCAGCCAAGAGTTGCTCCATTCCTGTGCAGATTGGATATGTCTGAAGTCGTTGTCTTCATCATTACCTAGAAATTCCGTGGTTCAACAGAATTTAACCTTTCCTAGCAGTTATAAATCGGTAAGTCGTGAATTGTGCAAAATGATGGAACGCGCAATGACAGCTGAATACGTTTAAGAAGACCCACTTAATTTTTTACAAGACCCTGTTAAAGTCAATAAATTTATCTTCTTTTGAAAAGAGCTGTGTGTGTGTGTGTGTGTGTGTTCGTGTGTGTGTGTACAAATACAGTATAATGAAATAGAACACATTACTCTTGAATAGATTCATTGAAATAACTAGTTCATTTGGGAAGTTTGAGTGTAGACAATGTACGTGAAAACGTATTAAAAAAAGAAAATACATGTAAGAAATAAAAATGGGATAGTTTAAGGATATTTGTAACCTAATACATGCATCACCAACCATTTTAGCTTAGGACTTCATTTATATCAACATCTATTTATATCAGTATGTAATCCCTTTAACCCAGGGTTCTGGAACCGTGGCATGGAGACCTACCGGATGTGTTGGTCAGCAGGACATAAGTCATCGACTGAAGCTGTTTATTACACAGTTAGCTCGCCTCAGTTCATTTCTTGGGTCTAAACTAGTCACTGATTGTACGGTGAAGACACTGAACAGCAGACCCCGCCAAATTCTGAGACCAGGGTTGCAAACCCCTGCTTTAACCAGTTCCTGACCAATTTATCCCGGGACACCGTGTCACTAAAGATGACTGAATGTTTCACCGATGTCTATGAAAGGAGGTGGAAGATTTATTTAGTATATGTCAGGATAGGTATGATTTAGAGAAGCATGTGGGCAATGCAGTGGAGAAGGTGGTTTAGCCAGTAATGGGAAGACTTGTAGCAGAAAGCAAGAGAATGCTGGTGTCACCATGGTTACTGGTGTAAATCTGTTGGGATGGGATTTTTATGGTGCCCATGTGCATGCATGCCTGTACGAGATCCAGGAGAGAATTTGTGTTGTGTGACATTTTGTAACCAATAGTCATAAGAATAAGATCAGTGTTGATCATCACTGACCTTCAATTGTGATTATCGTTGCTTAATTCATCTTCTAATACATTTTAAACAATAATGCGACTACAGTCTTGGTTTTGAGCTTAATATTTGTTAGCCAACATCATTGCAGATTGGGTCAGGGAAAGTACCTTGAAAGACCTTAAGCAGACCAGGTTATGTACAGTAATAAAATGAAATCACAGTAAGAAATCTGTCATCAAAGCTTTTACACATTGCTGGTCTTACGGGCTGCTGCTGGAGCACTTAGGCACAGCCCAGTCTTCCTCTCCTATTATTGTCCTTAAATTCTGGCTGTCGAAAAATTGTCAGTTGCTCAATACATCATTGTACCACGGAACCCTATAGAGAATAGTGATGTTTTCTCCCCCTATGTGATCTTGAAAAATATTTTATTTTGTCCTTTATTTATGCAATTCAGCTAATCCGGGAAGTATTTTCTGGATGCTGTGTGATGATAAATTAGTTACATCATCAATCAGGAATGACTTATATTCAGAAAATGCTACAAATATTTTTACTTGTGATGTGATATAGACATTTCACAGTGTTAGTATACACATGTAGCTCTTTAAAAAAATATGATTTAGACATTTTTATCTATATGAGAATGAAATGGGCCTTACAGTTCACTTAAAAAACTGCATAATCAGGGTCCACAGTTATATTATTTAATAATAACGATTATTTGTTTATTATTATGCATTATTTTGGTGGGTTGGGAGCAATGGAAAATCCGATGCCACATTTCATATGCTGGCTCCAGTTGTATATGCAGTTAATCACCAGCGATGAACATTACATATCAACGTATAGCGCGTCAATAGCAGGCAGCCCTCCACGCGATGAAGCAATGCAAATCAACATCGCTCGCATATTCTGTGGACCAGACTGTCCGTCTGTGGTCCTAAACGGGGGGGGGGGGGGGGGGGGGCAGGTCTCCTGCTTGTACCCAGAACACTGTACTGTTAAGGGCTTGCTTGCATCGTTCGTTTTCTCCGAGTCTGCTTCCACGTGGGGATGTTTTTTTTTTTTTTTTGCGTGTGTTGCTCCTCTTATCCTCAGCTTTAGCTTTTAACCCGTTAAGCCAGACAGAAGTGGGTTTATTTTTATTCATTCAGATTTTTTACGGTGAAATCTTCGTATGAAAGTGTTTAGACTCACGGTTCCGTAGCTATAAACTATTTTACGATGCCAATGTTTTAGGGACAACGGTTCCTTATTTTGTAACGTGTGGGGTGGCAAAACAAGCTTGGAGGTCCTCACCTTCATCGCGTTTTGGATATCCAGAGATAACGCACATTACGGTAAAGTAGGCACGCTTGTCACGGCAAGAATCCAGCGAACAAAACCCCACAGTTATTTTTAGTCCCAGAAACGTGCTGACTCAGAGAAACCCTTGATAGAATGTCCATTGTTTACTGAGGAATTCTCTGGAGGCATTATCATTGTTGTCCGTTTCACCATAACATACACGCCAATCAGAGACAGGCAGGGGGAAAGCCAGCCACTATACTTCCACAAGCATGTACTGTAGTATAAAGTATATAGAATTTTACACCTCTAATAACCCATAATATCATTTGGTTACCAAGTGTCCTTTTGGAGTCTCCGGATAGCCTTTTTGGAAACCTGCCTTGACATAGCCCAGAGAAAAACAATGCAGAATGCTCATTCTTTGGTGGTACTGTCATCAAATTTGCACCAGGATTTGTCCAACGTTGTGGCTGTGTCTGTATTGCGTTTCTAAGCCCACCAGGCACAGCCTCACGCACCTGTATTCACTCAAATAATATCTTTTAGTTGAGAAAAGAACTTACAGTTCCACTTTGTTTGAGCTTCTGTTAATTTGTTTCAGTAATATTGAGAGTAATTCTGACTCTTGGAAAACATACTCCCAGGGGTCTCCTTTCAGACGAGACCAAGATTTAGCCTGTAATCGAAAGGGTTCAAGAATAGAAAAAAAATTATTTTGGGTATCCCATTTTCAGGCTTGTGTTAAAAAAGGGCGCGATACATAAGGGGTTAAATATCTCTGTGATCCTAGACATTTTTTCAATAAGGATCTTGCCGAGTTGTGAATGGCTCAGTTGAAGGTTATGTGTTATAGTAAATAATTTCCCTCTCGCACAATGAGTACACTGTTCCTTTCAAATATTGTTTCACAGTTGTGTGCAGTCGTAAATGAACTATACTCAGATTATGAAAGGAGGATATGAAACAGAATCGTTCACTCTTTCACTCCAACCTTTGTTTTGCCCTTGAACTAATTAGTCACATTGTGGAACGCTTAATTAATATGTGATTATCCAAATGCGATGGAGAGACAGTGGGCTAAGCCCATGTCCCATTAGATGTGTCAATCCAAGCTTGCCATTCTTTGATCCTACTGAGTGTTATGCATTTCAAATAGCACCCATCTTTAAAACAGGAAAACCTCTTTAGTACAGGCAACAGATATTACCAGGGGTATATATTTATTTAATCATTTAATTAAGCTTACAAATCACCAGCCAAACACCGGTAAAACATCAAAATTAGAATATAGCAGCAATAACGTGAGGTATTTATTTGTTTATGAGTAGTATATCAGACTGTATCATGAACATATATGCTGTAAATGCTTGTATTTGGAGTCATATATACTTGTATTTGGAGTCATTTCAGTAAGCCATTAATGAAAGAGTGCAAAAAACCAACAGTCAGACCTTTTGGCAGACCACCAATTCCCATTGGGTGAGCTGACTTTGAAATCAATCATTTTCTAAAGAAAGCCATTTTATTAACATATTGAGCTGCTTTATATGGTGAACCAGGTCACAGTTTTGTGAGATCGGTAAAAATAAAATGATCTTGTGTAGACTGGCCTTTCAAAACCTTTGATTTTAAAACCAATAATTTTACTGTAGATTTACCATTTTACTGTTATACTGTGGATCTGGAGTATTTCATCATTTGAAGAGGAGTAAGTGTTGCCCATTTAATTACATGGGCAAACTCTCCAGATACCCCAAGTGAATAGCTATAAAATGTATATTTAATCATGCTCTATGAATCTGTAAACTGTGGTTATATTTTAGAGCTGTATGACTTTGTGGGTATGAAAGAAATGGCCCAGAAAAATTACTCTGTGAAAATGATATAAATCATTCATAGCAACTGTTCTGCAAATTTAACCCTGGTGATCATTCAGATTCAATGTAGCTTGTCGTTTCTGCAAAAAAAAAAGGCATATCAGCAATACAACACATGCATTAAAAATGTGCTGTCATTGTCAGGGCTCGGGTATAAAATGTAGAGTATTGGGTGATCTGCCTCTTTGCCTCTCTCACTGCAGACGTGTGCGCCGTCCTCTTTGCGCTTCCGAGTTTAACGTTAAGGAATGACGCGGGCGCGGGTGTGCGGGGTGGAACTGCGAAGTCTTACAGCAAGAGAGCAGGAACCGGGCTTTCCAAAAAAAAAAAAAAAAAAGTCAGCCAATATCAACACGGCCAACCTGTTCTGCTCAGGGAAAAAAAGCCTCACAATCCGTAACAGATAAATTAACACGCCGTCCAGGGAACACTTGTGAACTGTGCCAAACCACTTTCTCTCCTGCTTAAGAATGTAAAAAAAAAAAATTGAAGGGGGGGGGTTTAAATGAGTTTGTATTCAAACAGTTTTCCCTGCTCACAGAAAGGCTCATAGTGTCTGTGTGGCTCCTTTTTACACTCAGTCCTGTACACTGAGATGAAGCTGCCTGTCCAAAGCTGACCATCTGCTGTACAGCACTACCCAGAGAGGCACATAACGTTCTCGCAAAAAATATCGACGCGTTGCTGCGGGAGCGATGCGATGGGTTGTCTGAGCGTTGCGGAAACGTTCGGGGAACGGCGTGCGGTTCGTTAGCTCGCGGCGAACAGCGCCCCTGTTTTGAGGCGCGGATGGAGTTGCTGAGGAGGGCCGGCAGCCAGCTTCCAGGACAGCTGCATTATATTGGTTGAAGCCCCCATCTGTGCTCGTCGTTCTCCGATGCCAAAAACACACCACCTCCTTAAACCACGGGACGGAGCGGCGTGTCGTCTGGTTGTGTACAGTACGCGTTGCGTAGATCGTGCGAGAGGATTTGCACTTTTGTGCGTTTTCGTATGTTTGAATATATGTGTGTGTGTGTGTGTGTGAATATGCACTATATGTGTGTTGCGTGCAAATACATTTGTGCGGATAAGTATTTGCATATATTTTGGCATATGGATATGTCAGTGTTTTTATACGTGTGCGAGCATGTGTGTGTTTGTGTGTGTGTGTGGGCATGTGCGTGTGTGTGCGTGTATGCATACATCTACATGAATTAAATATGTGCATTCATACATTTGTATGTGTGTGGAAACTGTATATGTATGCTCAGAGTAACATGTCAGTCACACTGAGCTTCAGGTAGTGTCTTTGGAGGGGGTTGGGGGGGGGGGGGGGGTTACTGTGTCACTCAATAAATTGTTGGCTATTTGGCTAGGTGGTACCCTGGCGCGCTCAATCTTTGACATGTTTACTTGGTTAGCGCGCAGAAGCTGGCATAATGACCACTCCACAGCCTCTCCACAGGTTACAGCAGGTGGCCGACGGTCACGCCGACTCCATTTTGGAGTGATTTAGCGTCTGAACTGCGGGGCGAACTGTGCTGGTCTCTCTGTATGTCATCCATTTTGCGAGTGGCTCTGTCTCGAGTCTCGACGGGGGTTTCATTCAATCCACCGAGCGGGGTGATTTTTTTATTCCACACTATAAAAGACAAAACCGTCGCCTTTCAAGCCCATTTACTGAGCGGCACACGCTAATTTACTGTGCCAGTGCGCCAAAGACTATCATGCATGTTGTTATGCCTCCGTGTACCAAGAGAAGAAAATGGGCATACATTTATGAATATATACACCCATAAAAAAAAGGCTGAGAGAAATCCAAACACAGACTGTGCTAGTGCTGCACCGGTGACAATCTGTACGAAAGCCTGCTGGAGTCACTCAGGCATAAGAGCTTATTACAGGCATTTCCTGCAAGACACGGCCTGCCCCTGTTCAAATCCCCGATTCACATCTCCAGGTGAAATTTTTTTTTTTTGGGGGGGGGTGGGGGTTTATTCTCTACCCCTCTACCGCCGCTACCTCACCCCATCCCCCCCCACCCCCCCACCCCCCGCCGTTTATTCTCCTGGATTGTAAAGAACAGGAAGTGGGTCTGGAAGCAGCAGGATGTGGGATCCTGAGAGGATGCAGCTGGCAAAGGCCGTCTCCAACTGAGACAACCCCCGAAATAGGCAATCTCTCGCATCCCAGAGGAAATCAGAGCACTGTGGTAGTGGACAGAGTCCCCCTTCCCCACCCCCTGAGTCAATCACAAGCCTCCTTCAATCACAGATGGGTTTTTAAATGGAAAAAAAGGACCTTCTTTACATTTTTTAAAAATTTGATCAGGTTGGTCAACTGAGAACTGGAGAACTCATTTACAGCGATGTCCTGGGGAATTGGTAGAGGGTGGGGGGAATGCAATGGATTTTTTCAGTAATCAAATGTGGGGTGAAGGGGGGGGGGTGGGTTTGATTTTTTGTGGCCAGAACCAGTTTCTTGGGAATTTGACCAGGACATGGGTCCTTTAATGACCCTTTAGTCTAGTGATGCTGTGAATGGGCCCTGTGGTTTGGTATGGCATTTGGGCTGTGCCCGTGTTGACTGTAACCAGCAGCTGCAAAGGGTGGTGCATGAATGGTCGTCGTGTCTGCCTGCACAAGCTGCACATGAAGAATCAGCCTCTAACTGAATGTGTGCTGTGGACTGCGATGTTAAAAGAAGCAATGGCTGACATGTTTTAGTGCTGAGCTAATTCAGTTTTGTGTAGCTGGATGTACACAGGTAAAAAGCCAAACCTAGATGAGGTTGGAAGATGATCTGTCATCTATGATAAAACTTTGATGAAAGACATTTGGATGCTCTATTGATGCACAATTTATTTTGTCGGTAACACTTCACTTGAACCCTTCAACGGATTATATAAACTGTCATCGCTTTTATCAGCAAATATTATGACAATAATATCTGTCATAACATTTACCGATAAAAGGCTGACAGTGTTATGTTATTTGACATGAACTGGCATTGTCTGTTATGCCATCTTATGACAGCTGTTATGTCGTGTGAATGGCGGTGTTATGTCAGCTTAATGTCAACGGGTTCAAGTAAAGTTTCACCATTCGGTCTTTAGTTCAACCACCTTGGTTCTAATGCAAGTCACTGTCTTTATTCACATTTATGCTAACGCAAGTGTCATATTTCCCTGGATGAAGGACATGGCATTTATCTTCTAGCCCAAAAAAAAAATCTGACAGAAAATTTTGGTTCTGAACGGCAGATTCCATGCTTGCAGGACGATCAAGGTCACATTTATCCTCAAACTCTTTTCAAAGCTTAAACTTCTCCAGCACTTACTGCAGAGGCACTGTAATGGTGCATTGTAAATGGAAACGCCTACTCCCGTATGTCTGACCTCCCTACCCACAATCAAGTACCACAGTTTTTCTTCTTTGGAAAAAAAAAAAAAAAAAAACACCCACAATGCTGTGCAGTGTATAACATTCCCAAAATGAGGTCATATCCCAGTGGCATATGGCTGGATTTATCTCCATGCGAAGGCGCCGCCTCCTTCCTGCCTGCCGCGGCACTGGCGGTAATGAGTTATTGACAACCTGTGGAGCTCGTAATAAAGAGCTCAGGCCCTAAACCAGGCGGCGTTGTGGCAGGTGGCATGAGGAGGGGACGGGGTGGAGACAACCTGAGGAAGGCACATATGTCCCAGGATTACAGGGCCATTTGTTTCGTTAGTTTTTTTTTTGGACCATTTATTTATTTATTTATTTATTTATTTATTGGTCATGTGGGCAGGTTGGGAATCCCTGGTTATAATAAGCTGACTTGCTATCAGACAGGGAAAGTGCTTCAGTCTTTTCTGAGATTTGGGGGGGGCGGGCCGTGGGGCGGCAGTGTAGCACAGTAGGTAAGGAACTGCGCTTGTAACCGAAAGGTCACAGGTTCCATTCCTGGGTGGGACACTGCCGTTGTACCCCTGAGGAAGGTACTTAACCTGAATTGCTTCAGTACATATCCAGCTGTGTAAATGGATGCAATGTAAAAATGCTATAGTTGCTAAAAAGTTGTGTAAGTCGCTCTGGATAACAGCGACTGCTAAATGCCTGTAATGTAATGAGACTCCTGCCTTTGTGATGCGTTAGAACACTTTCCCCATGGAGGCATTAACACCATTCAGTTAATATCACCGCTAATTATGTTTATAAAAGCAAGAAATATTTAGCGAGGGTTTCACTAAAAAAAAAACTATACTCATATTTTATTCATTTTATAAAGTGCTCAGTCATTTCTAGGAATTTTTTTTTTAACTTTAACAAACAAAGCAAAAAAAGCAACCTGTGGTTGCTTTTCAGTCTCAAACCTAATTATGTGCCAACAAACTCGCAGCCACAGCCTGGCTGTTTGATCTGCTCCCTCGCCATTCAGAATTATACGCAAATTATGCACAAATACCTGCAGGTGCTTAAACTTTACAGTCAGAAAATTGTACTGAAATTATTTTTCGTCCCGGTGGCCACATCTGCTTTTGGCAGATGTTTTCAGTGGAAACTGAGGTCTGTTTATGCACTGAAAATAAACGCACATATGCAGACACCCACTTGAGTGCAGGCACACGCGTATGCAAACACAAAGATAAACACAGACACGCACACACACACAGACACACACAAATACACACACACGCGCACATACACATGCACATACACACACGCACACATGCACACACACACACACACACACACGGTACACATGATTTATTGTCACAGATATTCTGAATGACAGTTGCATTAAGGGTCTGAATGATTTTTTTTCCTCCTCTCTATTTCATTCTTTCTTTATCACTCCATCGTTCTCATACAGTCTTTCTCTTTCTCCCCCTCACAATCTCCTGTCTTAGCGCACAGGCAAATGATTTTGAATCCAACATCTCCTTCTGCCTACTTTGCTTTCCGGACTCGAGGAGTGCAGACACTGTAAACTTGGGAGTTAATATTCATCCTTTTATTGCACACCGCTCAGCAGATGCTGTCTCCGCAGTTGTAGGCTCACACACCATCTGTGCATTGGAGCTTGGAAGAAAAAAAATATCATAACTTTGGAATGAATGGCTTCTGCTGTTGGAGGCGGTCAGTGTTCTAGAACTTTGCGTGTGGTCGTAACCTAGCAACCGAGCAGGGCTTGGCATCACGTGGTCTCATTCATGACAAGATAATGAATCAAGTCTCAGATGCAGGTTAAGACAGCACTTCCCAGTCTGTAGTTTACAGACCTGTAGGGTGTATGGCTGGAGCAGTGTGTAAAAATATATAATTTCACAGACTTCTATGTTTATTTTACGAATATGATTGACGAGGCAAATATGTTTAGAAGTACAGCTCAGTCTGTAAATTTGCTTTGCTATATTTCACTTTTTTCCCCCCAACATTTTCATAGCTGTAAATTACTTTTAGAATGAATTTCCTGATTGGTTATAACGTGGTGGAATTAGCACTAATAATAATGGTTCTGTGGTCGAATAGCAGTGTAACTCGAGTTCAAGGTCAGGACTTTGCCAAATCTCTTCCCTGACTCAACTGAAAGGGAAATCAGGTCATTAATTTAATCAGGTCCAGTACTTTAAAGCCAAGAATATTCTGCAGCTGCAGCAGCTTTTGTTTGCCGTGATGAGCAGCAAATGTCCTGAAATGCTTCAGCACGAGGCATCTGCTGGCCTTTGGCAGGAAAGGCCCTGCGGTTGCACGAAAATCTGAAGATGGTTTCCCATCGATTTTAACTTCACCCCAAGCTCACGTGTAGCTACGGTGATTTTCATTAAAAGGGCTTACTGGCCATTGTTGCTCGACTTGGGCTTGGTGGAGGAACAAGACATACCGCACTGGTAGCACCCTTACTGTGATGGATAGAATTAACGGCATTATAATAAAATAATGGTTTCCAGACCTGTCCAAATATGCAGGGGAATAACAGAGGTGATCAAAACAGAGAAACACCAGTGATAAGTCACTTGACAGGGTTTTGGGCCAGCACCTCTTTTTTTTTTTTTTTTGGTTGAAATTTGAATGAAACTACATTCTCTGCACTTTGGTATGTCAGCGTGTGCAATCCTACCATCGGATTGTTTTATAAAGGGCTCTACCCTTACACACGACTCTGACCCACCCTACCGGAGGCAGCATCCACAAGTGAGTGTCCGGACATATAAAAGAATACATCAATAAGTGGAATTCAAACTTCCATTGCCACACACAAAGTAAAACAGCATAATTTCGTCAAAAAAACAATTTCCCCAAACATAATATTGTGTCAGCTAAATCAAAACAAACTATTTGCATTAAAGTTGCAAGATGGCCTAACTCCAAGGCTGAAATGCTGTTTATATATTTGTTTCTTTTTCCTTAGCTAGTAGTTTGTCGTTTTGTGAGATGCCAATTGGCAGTTGGTCTTTTTTATATTTCCAGAGAGAGCAAGGCTGAGGGCAGGATTTTGGCTTTCTTTCTGGCATCGCCACATCATTGTTTCTGCTTTCTTTGGCAAGCAAAATAACATCACAGCTTGGGAGCACTGCAACCCTCTTGTCTACTGCCCTACCGGAATCTACCGGAATCCGCCTTTCACCCTGTGAAATGTGCACTGCAAATCTCAGCAAAGATGCTTTTGATGTAAAAAGCCAAGTTACTCATACAAACATAAAGCATATGATCTATCGTTACGTAAAAAAACAAAAAAAAAAAAACAATTTCCTTAAAATGTTTCTAAATGAATGACACAAAAATGATGCCAGGTTACAGCCAAGTTTAGCCTTTATGTTTCAGCCTTGTGTTTCACAGAAAACAAAAAGCTATATTCAAAAGTAATGCTACCTGTGAAGGATAAGAAGCTTTATTGTTTGGCTGTGTGAAGTTGTATCTGAATCACATGAGGTCAGAGGTTAAGGAAGTTGATTTCTGTAAGGAGCATGACTGTGAGGTTGTAATTATTTCTGTGTGAAACCCTGAAAACACCAAACTCTCTGTGCTGCCCAGGTATGCCTTGTCAACCTATTACTTAGCGAATGGTGTGCCTTCTGTCCCAGCGAGGTCTGGAAAGATGTCAATGCACAAAAAAACTATGAAAATAAGTCGATTTTGCAGTCTGCAAAACTCACAAGTCCCTAGTCACTGAGTTAGCTTTCTGCAATATGGTTAGAAGTCTGGAAGGTTTCCTCATTTACTCCCAGTGATCTTGATCTTTTTCAAAGTGCAAATTTCTTGTCCACACCTACATGTGCACCCCCACCCCAACCGCTTCGGGGCGCATCAAAGCAATCAGCATTTAGGACCTTAACCTTCTCCCTCTCTCCCTCGCAACTCAACACCGGTGGGCCATTTGCAGAACGTTTCATATTTCCAAGTGAGCGTTTATATTTCATTTCCATAATCGCTCAGGTAGGGATGTTTCATACCCCCTATGCAAATCGCCGTGGAAATAAAAAGAGGGCAGTGCACAGCGTGGGTTTGCCAGGTTCCCAGTGGCACTGATGTGGCCCACTCGAGGTAACTGTAATTTCATTCTGACGAGCAGTACAACTTAGGGAGTTTTAAGACTTACATTACATTACAGGCATTTAGCAGACGCTCATATCCACAGCAACTTGCACAACTGTTTTTTACACAGCATTTACACTGCATCCATGTATACAACCGGGTATATACTGAAGCAATGCAGGTTAAGTACCATGCTCAAGGGTACAACGGCATTGTCCTACCCAGGATTCGAACCTATGACCTTTTGTTTACAAGCCCAGTTCCTTACCCACTATCAGATGTCAGATGTGCAGAGGTAGGAAGTTGTTAGCGTTCGTGCTTGTTTTTTTAATTAAAAAAATTTTTTTTTGCTAGTGTCCCTCAACTTCACAGCCAGCCCTCACACGCTCAGTCTGAATGTGTGTTTCTCCGGCTCTCTGTCCTGGGAAGTCCTTCTGAAGGCATCAGCTGCGGGTCCATCTGTCATCTCCCCCGGTTCAGGTCAGACGTTTGAAGTACAAGGTTAACGACGTAGCCACAGGTCACGGAGGAGTTTAATCTCGTCCCTCGGGGAGGCGGGTGACTGATGTACGTCAGGTGACGGAGGTAACTCAGACCTGCCATTCGCCGTCAGGGGCTTTACCCACGATTGGCTGGGATCCGGCGCCAGAGCAGGTGCGATGCGGCCAATCAGGGCCGTCGCCCGAACCGAATGCGATGCCCCCTGGGTTTTGGGAGGCGGGCTCTCGTTGGAGACCGAACCGTTTCGGCGTGTTGACCCGAGTTTGTGGGACGCGAGCACCTCTTACAGAAGCCCTCCGCTTACGTCTCCTTCGCTTGTGTGGTTGTAAAGTGGACGGTTGAGATGTGAGCTGTAATGTGTGAGAGGGGCACAGGCAGGCAGGGGCCTGGCTCTCTGACACACACTACGGCGTCCCTTCTGAGGGCTCTTATCAGGGCCGACTGTGATTGGCAGCTGGGCTGCCCGGAAAAGTCAGCGGAAAGGGACAGATTTTTCCATTTCACGGTCGTCACTCGGAGTCAGGCCGTGACAGTGACAGGCCGCGATAAACTGTCGGGGGGGCACCGAGACCCCGACCGAGGCGGTGGCGGGGGCCTTCGTCCTGCTGACCTTGACCAGGTCACCTGACCGGGTCATGTGATTACATCACCCGCAACCCAGAAGGGAGGGGGGGAAGTAGGAAAAGAAGTAGGAAAATGCTGTAAAAACCACGAAAAAAAAAAATCCAACGCCCTCACCTCGCGGATGGCACTCCTCAATAACCCTGTCGCGGCAGTTTGGAATTTAAAAACCAGACGACGCGCGTCTGTCACCACCCCGCCGCGGCTAAGCGCGGGAATATGCTAATGGGGCTGAGAATCCCTCAGTCTGCTCGCGGCTCTCTGACAGCCTCAGAGAGAGAGAGAGAGAGAGAGAGAGAGAGAGAGAGAGAGGGAGAGAGAGAGAGAGAGAGAGAGAGAGAGAGAGAGAGAGAGAGAGAGAGAGACAGAGAGAGAGACAGAGAGAGAGAGAGAGAGAGAGAGACAGAGAGAGAGAGAGAGAGAGAGAGAGAGAGAGAGAGAGAGAGAGACAGAGAGAGAGAGAGAGAGAGAGAGAGAGAGAGAGAGAGAACGCGCTCTGATGTCTGCGAGTTCCTCGTGGCCGCGGCGACAAATTGAGGGCAGAGGGGGGGAGCAGCGGTGCAGGATTTCTGCCACTTCTCCTTCTGAAAGGAGCTCTTGCCAGATTAATTGCCCCCGAATGCCTTCCCCGCCCGCACCTTCCCTACCCGCACCTTCTCCTGCCTCCAGCCCCAGGGCCTCTTTTTATCGGCACATCCTTTAATCTCCCCAAAGTGCATTTTGGGAGATTTGTCTCCCCCGTCTCGCAGGTTTCAGGGGTGTAGGTCTCTTTCTCCCACTCCTGGCTGCTCTTCTCCGTGTTTATCTCTCACTTCCCTGTTGCTCTCCTTCTCGGTGTGTATGTGAGGTGTGTACATTGGTCTGTGTGTGTGTGTGTGTGTTTGTGTGTGTGTGTGTAGGTGTGTGTTTGTGTGTGTGTGTATGTGGGTATGTGTGGGTGTGTGTGTTTGTGTGTGTGTGTGTGTTTGTGTGTGTGTGTAGGTGTGTGTATGTATGTGTGGGTGTGTGTGTGTACATGGATGTGTGGATGTGTGTGTGTGTACATGGATGTGTGGGTGTGTGTGTGTGGATGTGCTTGTATGTGTTTGTGTGTGTGTGTGTGGGTATTGAGCATGTGTGTGTTTGTGTATGTGTGCGTGTGTGTATGTGTGTGTGTGTTCACTTCTGAATAAATGATGTCATACTTCTAGCTCAGTGAACAGGTAATTATTGCTTCAAATTAAATAAAGCCATTTGATTGACTGTCGTATCAGCATGAACAGTTTTTTAATGGGATAATATCCTTCCTTTCAAAGTAAAAAAAAAGAAGAAATCTATTCATAATTTCGCTGGCCTTGCATACAGTAATTGCACGGAGCACCTTTTGAAAGCGAAGCACACTGTATTTCACATAATTTGACAAGCTGGCATCTGGGAAGTGAAAAGGACGGCGCATTTCTCCCCACAGTTTGTCACTCAGAACGAGATAAGAATAAAAAGGCTGCGAGCCGAGCCATTTATGCCTCACTCTAGGAAAAAAAAAAAAAAAAAAATGAGATGAAAGTCTAATCTCCGCTAATTGATCAATGTGCCTCGCTCTGACACAAAGTACAGGAGCTCGGGTCTGTCTGTGGAGCACAGTTCGCCAGAGAACACTGGAATAAACCTTAAAGCCTGTGAAGCCATGGTGGTTTAAAGTGGCTACACACAGGTGCTACACACAATGCAACACCTGTGACATATAAATATCAAATTATCTTCAATTTGAACTCGAACGTGGATGTTACCACGTCATGGAAATCACAGCCATTTTCTAAATAAGGCTGCATTTGAACATTTCTTGCACTCTTCATGCCAAAAGTTGGTCATCAATTAAATATTTTTCTTAGAACTGTTTTCGTAGGACACGGCCCACTTTGGGGATTCACGTGCATCCCACACACGTACAGTACTACCACACAACTGGCAGGCGATTGAAGTTGCTTTAAGTATAATCAAATGCCGATGGTTTCATGTGTTTGTGATGTATGTGAAGTATGTGCACGTCATTACCCTATGGCAAAAAGACTTGCAAGACTTTGTCGAGTAACAGGAGGTGAAAGCTTAACAATGATGGACTCAACCCCAGCATATCAACAAGTGGTTTAGAGGATGGCCATAAGGCTGTACAATGCCATCAATGCCATTGATCTCAATGAGGGTTTGTTCAAGCTCTACGTTCAAGCAAATAGCATTGCAAGAGCCCTAGCACCATGTCAGAAGGGAATGGACCAGATATTATAGAGAATTGATGGCATGGTCTTTTAGATGACTGTAACTAACTGCAGTTTGCGAAACAGAAGAATGCATGAGACACTTGGAATTAGTGTTAAAGAGGGCACATTGGTGATGAAGAGGACATTCATCTCATGGAAGTTCAAACCGAGTTACTTATTAAAGCAGTGCATTTCCCAACGTCACAGAGCTCTTTACTAGCGCCGCAGAACGAACTGTTATGGCACATTAATTCCCACTTTATCCACATTCATGCGACTAGCGATAGTTTCATTGCAGGAGAGCATGAATTGGAATTGTCAGAGAAATGCACAATAGGCTTTGATGAAGAACAAAGAAGCCCTGATCTCTTCGAAAGTCTCACGAATGTAACCATGTTCAGCTGATCTTCCAGTTTTTCTCTTTTCGAAGTGGGAGCTGAACGGACGATGGTACAGAAAGGCCAACAGATTTTGTTTGCAACAGATAACAAGGAAACGGGCATAGGCTGCAGTTCTTACTTTTTTCTCACTTTACAAATATGTAGCAGTTTGCTCATTTTAAAATAACATTTCCTGAAGAGAAAAAAAATAATAATAATTTCACGCGTTCTTGGTGGACATTTTAATTTATTTCCGCATTTTCTAATAAACTATGTTGAGTCAGCTCCGTAATAAGTGTCAGGGAACATAAACATTGTGCTGGCATTTCTCCCCTGTGCCTGATTTAGAGGTAATTTAATGATTCAGTGAGATAAATGGCACAATTAATTGAGTGCATGTTTGACATCATGAAATAAAGGCTTTATGGACCTTTTCTGATGGTAGAGGACTGAAATATATGCAAGATAACATCCCAGTCATTTCTCCCAGCCCAAGTGATGCATGGGAAATGAGCATTATGGATGCGTCATATTCGTACGATATGAAATACTGCCATGCGATTGGTTGCCAGATCAGCCAGACTCAGTTTCAATGGCCTTCTACGAAGATCGTGAGAACAAAGCCATTTACGTCTACCAATCCTGTTGTCTCTTACCTATTATGGCAATGTTCTTTTTTCTTTAATAAACATAAACTGCATTCTTATATCTAAATTAAATACCTTGCCAAGTTGTTGATAAGCTTATAATTATTTCCATCTGTTGGTTCCATCACAGCAGTCTTTTTTACTAATTACAATTGGGGTAAGTTAATGGATATCTGCCACCTGCTACATATTTTAAGGAACAAGATCAGCCAGCTTGTCAGAGAACCGTGGCTAGCTTCACTGACGGTCGAGAAGCAACAGAGGACTGCTCACACTCATATGACAGGTCCTCAGATTACATACAGTACTACAAAAAAAGGGAACTCAGAGTGGCTCGACACGTCACGTGAAACCAGTAAACGACAGGTGCGGTTCACAAGGATGCGAGAGCTGTTGCAGAAGGAACTGGGGCAAGGTCCTGAGAACCGCCCCCAAAATGGTACAGATGGTACAGTCACATTCTCTGCGCCCCTTGACAACTGGTACCACTTGTCATGGTACTGTAGCTTCTACCAATTCAGAAGGACATTCCCACTGGGTCCGTACATTGATTAGTGACAACCTACTACAAAGGTGTCCAAGGTATATCAATTGAAACTGTACTGCCATTTTGCTTTTAGTGTATAAACGGCTAACAGATGGACTACAATACTGTTCAAGTCACCCTGAATGATGGCATTTGCAAAGAAAAATAGCTAACAATAGTAGAGATCTGTTTACTATTGACAGCTGACACTGCACTCTGCGTGTCCTAACTTTGTTCTCTGTTACATCTAATCTGTAGACGACTTAGTCAAGTTTCAGAGAGTCCATTGTAATGTGTGCTTCCTGAAAGCGAATATTTAAATCTCAGATGATATTTCAAAGGCTTTGAAGTGTACAATACAGAACAAAAACTTTATTCCACAGGGGTTTATTTTCATTCTTCAAAAAAAAAAAAAAAAAAAAAAACCTCAGCATTTTTCACCAGAGCAATTATTTTCTGCCCCTAATTCAAAGTGACTGCTCACATATTGAAAAATGTCACTATCGCGGCTAATTCTATTTTCCAGCCGTGGACGAATAATTTAGGATAGCCTTAAGCCGTGGCAGTGTGAGTTGCAGAACCAGCCACCGTGGGCCGAGGGTGGGGTGTTTTGCGAAACGGTACATTTGGGAACATCTGTTCCCCTTCATTTCCATTGAAGGTTGGAGGTAATACTGCAAGTGAGCCCAATTTATGCAGGAGGCTTTGTCTGGCACCGTACCACCTGCCCGGGGCGCCGTTTCCACACTTCCTGGATGTTTTGAATGAGCCTGTTTGTGGAGACACCTGTCTCTTCTGCCTGGGGTTGCAGGGGATGATGGGAAGGCACTTACAGAGCTTAACAGAGCTGGATGTGAACACTCCTTATGCACAAGGTGTAACGCAGCTGAAGGGAAGAGCACATACGTGCACACACGCACACACACACGCACACACACACACACACACACGCACACACACACACACATACGTGCACACACACACACACACACACACACATACACACACATACGCGCACACACACGCACACACACACACACACACACGCACACACACACATATGCATTCCATTAACTACTTGCTTTACTAATCATTGAACACCCACTTTACAAATACACAATGCCTGATTCCATCCTCATTTTTTTGTATTTATTGAATTATTGTTTTTTGTTTAGTTTTTTTTGGCTTTGCAGTTCTACGGCAATGTCCTTTCTTTTCCCACCTCCCCCCCCCACATATCCTTTTTTGTCACTCCTAAGCGAGCCCTCTTTCGCCCAAGTTTTGTGCCTGGTCTTCTACCTCTCCAGGCCAAGAAATGGGGTGCAGTGGAGCACTGGACATTACGGATGTACAGTAGCTCACCAGCACGGAACACAATTGCCTAGCAACCTGACATGTAGTCAGTCATTGCAGTGTCTACCACCTTGACCAACAAGAGCAAGAGAATTTAGATATTATAATTGTCTGAAAGGTTATGTCACCTTTGAGACAATTAGCATCCCGAGCATAACTCTGCGTGGTCGCTGTCTTCATTCCTCCTGCTAAAATGGCCTGAGTACTGCATTTCTGACTCTGTCTGCTGTTCTTTTCTGGCTACTGCCTGAGCTACTGTATCTCTCTCCTGGCTCCTTCCAGTCCTTCAACACACACACACACACACTCATACACATGCATACGCACGCACGCACACAGAAAACCAACAATTGTTAGTTGGATTGGATTGAAGGATATTAATAGTTGACAATAGACAATATTTTTTCCCATGTACACATGCACACACATGCAGACATATACATAGACACACACACACACACAAACTCACACATGCACACACACACAGGCATGCACACACACACACACACACACACACCCTTGAATGAATATAAATACAATCTAATTCGTAGTATCACAAGAAAAGACTAATTTGAGGCCAAAGAAAGTCAATTGCTTTTTAAAACGGGGGTCAACAGTAAATAACTTTATTCTTTTCAATTTTATTCTGAATATGTTGTTGAAATAAACACATATCATTGAAACTGAGAGAAAATAAAAAAGCAGCCTAGTTCAAACACCCGCTTCAAAGTTTTATGAGACTTCCTGCCTCGGTCTCATCTCAGTCCTCCCCTGCCAGGAAATTGATTTTCTGTGCATATTCCTCATAGATGGCATGGTGCACCAGTGGCCAGTAATGAAACAAGTCACAGAATACCTTATTTCGCTCTACGCTGCATTGTGGTATGCCAATATGTGACTTGCGTCAGCCATGTCACTTCTGTAAATTACACTGCAGCCCCCACACACCCCCACCCCACTCTTTCTGCTCAGTCACCCATCCAGCCTTGTGGATTTTTCATGACTTGAAACCAACAAACAGGTCAGTGGATTGGCTGGAAGTGACCTTAGATACCAGACAAGGTGGTCCCCCCCCCCTCCCCCCCTCCCCCCCTCCCCCGCTGGTGTTATCAAAACTGGCTGGACACAGTCAGGTCATGATCCACAGCCAGTTATACATGGGCCACATCCTGCACTGGGCTAGCCAAGGTCAGGCCTTTACAAACCTCCCAGCTTTTCTCTTAGTGGTCTACACGGCTTAATGGCTTTGGGAAGGGGAAATTCTACAAGTACATCTCAATAGTCAAAACGACCACATTCGTCCTCTTTCATTCCAGTGTGTCAATACTAACAGGTCCACCTCTAGTCAACTAAACCCGGAAAAAACCTGAATTGTACTTGCACCTGTATCAAGCTCTGGTACAAAAAATGCAAGAAGTAACCGGAAACAAATCACTTTCCATGATAAGAAATCTAAATGCTATCAAAATTAGGCAATGGGGTTTGTTTCAGCACTCTACTATTAAAGAATACGCTTTAACATGTTCTCTTTCCCTGGAAACATGCAGTAAAGAATCAAACACTGTCTCAAATAATGCTTTTCATTTAAATGCAAGATGCACTCGAAAATCTGTCTATAAAAAGGAAGAAAATGTGGGATCACTGAAAAAACAACATCTCAGTTTATTAGTTGCTCTGTAACCACCTAACATGGTTACAGAGCAGACAAATATATGCAACAGTACATGTTGACCCTATCTGTTTTGTTGTACTTGTACTGTATGCATCTGGGTACTATTTGTATAATTTCTGTTTTGCAGAGTTGAGCACATCACTGCATGATCCTGTTTGGTCAACACTACTAATAAGCTCTGCCCTGCTTTCTCATATAAAGACAAACAGTATGAAATAAAAATAAATTAAAAAATCAACTCAAAAATGAAATCAAGCCATTTGCAAATGAAACCACAGATAGTGAGCCAGTGAAAAGTAAATGTATGTTCCAAAAGCAAATGTTGAAAAAATAAAATAAAAATAAAGAATTTCTAATGTTTTTATGCTCAACATTTATGTGTGCCCACTGTTTAAGCCACCAAAATGCAAAGAGTTTAAGAGCTGGCCTGGGTGAGTTAAAGTACAAACAAGTTATGTTTTGCTTCTCAGCCCATGTTGATGCAAATGCATTTATTGTAGGCCCTGAGATAGCGTTAATGCTACTGTTTCCACCAGATGGAGGCCTGATGTTTACATTAAAAAGACACTTATAACAAAGTGCTGCTACTGCAACCAATTAAAAAATTACATTAAATGAAATTTATAATAATAATAATAATAATAATAATTCTCATCCTCATCAGAATCATACATCTAAGTGATTATCTCATAGCTAGCACACTCTTTCTGAACTGACGTGCTCGTAGTATTATGCGTGCTCCTCGGTGGAGCATGCATAATACTACGTATTGATCTGTTTTCTTACTGTGGGGATTGTGTTTCTGTTTTTTTTTTCTTCCACTCTGACAGGCTTTGAATTACAAGTCCGTACAGCGCATCCACATGACAGGGGCTACGACCACGGACGCCCTCGCTGTGGTTTCCCACGGCAACTCATAACAGACCCATCAATCAGCTGGAGAAAATCGCACCAGCAAATTAAACTACTAAAAATGTCAAAAATTACGCTTAAGTTCAAAAAAAAAAAAAAAAAAAATCCACTCCCAATCCATTTGATAAACAAATATGCATACCTTGCACAAGTGTCCTGACATTCCAGAATCCATGCATTAAAAATCATAAAAATTCAAGTCAGGCCGACTTGAAATTATAAGAACACTTAACTTCACAGCTTTTCATATTAAACTCAGCTTGTCGGTACAGAAGTTCACCAACCGAAGTAAATCCTGAGTAAAATCAAGTTCTCTCATACATGAGTAGAAGTGACTTCACAGTGTGTCAGTAAAAAATTAGATTTGAATAAAACAGGCTTATTTATCCTTGTCAAATATTGCCACAAATCTATGAATAAAACCTATGCTTGCTTTCAATGAGTTCGGCCATTCCAATAGTTCTTATTACTTACACACACAGTCAGACATGAACGATGAGATACAGAAATTTGGCTCTTCTAATGCTGACAGACAGTGTTAATACTCAAGACAAAGGTAGGATATTAAGCTGTTTATAATACTACTACTGTAGGTTAGATTTCACACTGCTTGAAAGACTTCACTTAAATGAGTGAATTTAAAAACCCGCCTCCTTGTGAAACACTAGTCAAAGCAGTCATTGCTTTCGTTGGTGGAAGCATAACCGATTCCACACATTCGACCAAAATACATGTTCTCTGTGTCGGTTGAAAAACTTCAAACAGGGCGACAACGCAGCTAGTAAAGTTGGTATCAATGTCTGTAATGGCACAAGCTATTTTTACAGTGACATGAGCGCGTTGTCACAAGCGCGTCTCGGCACTGAGCTCACTAACGAAACTGTTCAGTTACCGGCGTCTCAAACGGACTGCAATGAGCTACATAAACGAGATCGTTTCCACGCCAGATTTGGGAAAAGAATGATCTTTAATACTTTAATGATCTTTGACACACGGAAACAGCATCGTTGCTTTTAAGAGACGAGACAGCGAGCATAGGAGGGGAAAAAAAACGGTCTGTCCGATTTATTATTCATGTGGAAAGAACCCAAGGAAACAGCTGGAAAACACGTGTCAGACAGGAAGGCCTGACCTTTTAAACTATAAATATTTTCCATGTCCCTGTTATAGCTACTGTTGTTCTTTTACAATAGCTACGTGGCCAGCCTGTGATGAATAATCTATTGAATTTGGCAAGCGCACATAAAAACGTACCGTTTGTTTTTATTTATTTGAAATTCTCGGCCCACAGATCTTTTAAATGAATAGTTCTTCTTACAGATGGTACCAATTGTTATGTTAATTTGAAAGTACAATAGGGCGGTATATCTATTGACAGACTCTGTGTAGAAAGGGGTTCAACATTAATGATACCTAGAAAACTGCAGCACTGGGAGATTAGTTTGCAAAATCTGCCTCCCTGATATAGAAATGTCAGATCAACCTTTTACAGTTACAGTATTTCCCTTCTGCGGTAGCAATATAACATTTTGTTTCAACCAATTTGGTTTCGCTTTTTCTATTTTATCAAAACACACATGGATGCAGTGGCTGCTGGGTGGCTCACCCTGTTAAGACACTGTGCTAGTGGATGCATCACTCTGGGATGGGAGGGCTTCTGATGACCAGGATTACAGCATCTCATTGGTCAACAGTGACCATTGCTGCCTATTGGGTGCTCTCAAGATGGCAGCTGTTAAGATCCACCTGTAGAGCCCTGACTTGCAAAGTGTGGCCTGAGAAACAGTGGTGGCTGGCACATCACGAGGCTGAACCCGTTTGTAAGTAAAAAGTGGCTAAGTGCTAAAACAAATGCTGCCGTGAACATCTCATACAAATCTTTATCCGTCAGAAAATACTGGAATATATAACACATTACTCAAATATGCAAATTTTATGTGTCCCAAAAGAGTCGTGTGGGGGCGGTTTTCCACAGACAGGCGGTGGGACGGTTGATGGGCTCACATCAGGCTCAATGTTCTCAATATTAGAAGTTGCTCGGCACCCGAAAAGCGCCTAAACTCTGCCTAAACTTCAGATATGGGCTTTGCTAATGAACCGATGGAGAGTTAATACTTCTGACAAAAAAATCGCAATCTTGCGTGTGTGGGAGTCTAATTGGAAGTGGCAATTCAAAGCCCAAACTTGCTCTGGTGGTGCTTCTATAAATAATGTACTCACTGAATCAAGCCCTAAAGTTGCATTTTACTGTTTATCTTCTAGGCTGAAAAGACCAAAACACCAGATTGAGTCAAAATGACTGAAAGGCCTATGATTCTAAAAAGTGTCAAATGGGGAATTTGATCTAAAAAAGCAAGTTGAGAACAGTTGTTTCACCAGCAACATTAGTTGCACAGAAGTCTAGAATGTCTCTCCAATTTGCAGTCCATACAGTCAAAAGCAGAATAGACTTTATCAACCAATCTGCTAGCCATGAGGAATGGTTAATATGCCATTATTGTTGCGAACTGTTGTTTATACACAAGCTTAAACACAAGGAGCATCAATCGAAGTAGCTACATGATCACAGCTAGATAGCTTGCATCGAGAGTTAGTGGTTAATTTCACTTATTACAAAAATACCTTATCGTGACGGTTTTAAACTGTCATTTTTGTAAATCTTTTGTAAATCCACCATGATCCACCTAATACATACATACATATATATATATATATCTGAGTTATGTTGGTTTGTTTAAGCACCAAAATAAAGCTATAAAAGTATTTAAAAGCAATTAGCAGCCACTTCTACTGTGCATACTTATGCACGGTAAACAACTTCTAATTAATCTGACAACACCTGTGCCAATCAGCATGACATCTGAAACAAACAAACTTATTTTTCAGATCGCAGGCAGTAAATTCAGGACTGGCTTTAAAAAAGGCTCACTCACAATAGTCACGCTACATATACAGCTATTGTTACCATGCAAGGAATAACAACACCAGCACATGAGTATTCCACTGCTTTATTCATTGTGCAGTAATGATAGTTTTGTGTGTGTGTGCGCGTGCGCGAATGTGTGCGTATTCATTCAGAAAAAATAAATTTCAAATGTGCTACAGCCTGACTGTACAAATTTCTAACATCCCCAAGTGCTGCTTTATAAACACACACACACACGCGCGCACACGCAGAGATCTCAGAAGAAAAACTATACCTCTGGATCTATAATTGCTAACCTGATTCATGGCAAGGCTGCCTGGTTTGTGGGAAGAAAAAATAATAATCCCTGCCAATTTAGTGCTGCGAACTGACATGGCGCATGAAGCGCCGCTCACAATGACGCTAATTAGCCAGGGAGAAAAACATCTCACTTTCCCACCAGCAGCCAATTAACACGGGGGGGAAAAAAAGAAAATGGAGGTGAAAACAAACTGAAGAGCTCAATAAGAAGACATGTTGACTGCAGAGTACAGGTCAGCGGACATGCTGTGTCACCCGTACATCAGTACAAAAAAACACAAAAAAAAAAAACCCCTGAGGAAATTTATATTGCTCAGTTGTCAGTGTGGTTTCTGGTATCTTAAATCGGGAATTGTATTGTTTTCGTATAATTCCCCTTTGAGGGGAAAACCCATTCATTTAGTTTCAGCTTTCTCGTAATAACCTGATTTCGGGCTGCAATTTGACATTTGCATATCAATGGTCTTACAGGGATTAGACTGTGTTGTCGTCGACACATGGGATCAAGGTAGTTTGTATTGGGAAGTGGTTCAATTCCGGTCACACGAACGTAGAACCGCACGTACAATCAAACGCCACAAAGGTCAGATCCATTAAGTCTTAAATGGCACAGGGGTTTCAGACGTGCAATACAATATAACATGCAAGACAAGCTGTGTAAGTGATTAAAGTTCCTCAGGTACCCGGGAGAACAGTATAAATCTGGATGGAAATCGTGTAGCTCCTGTGGAAAGGTCAGGAATGAGATGAGACTTTTTGGATGTAAAGGTGGATCCCTCTCAAAGGGGAAGTCGAGCAACGTTTCGGGGGTGACGTGGGGCAAGACTGGGAGACCTCCGGAGTCATGCCCAATTAAACCAGAGGTGGCCCCATGTCCCACGGTGCCATAGAAGGTGATTTAACCATGGGGTCCCTAAACCTGGTCCTGGAGTATCCCAGTGCATGCTGACAATGGCAATTCCTGAAGTATGAGGAGCTCTTAATTGCATTTATTTTTGAAACATTTAAAGTCCAACTATGGAAATTTTGTCCTCTGAAAACCCCACTATTTCAGAAACTTGTTCAGCTTGTTACAATGATTGATTGAATACTGTAAATTCATTTAAGGACATTGGCCAGATCCGTTGTTAGACAACTGATGCTTTCATTTTGATTTTCACATGATTTTGCAATATACTCCTTTTGAAAGAGGGTAGATCTTTAACTGACATACTGATGGACACACATAATGAAACCAGAGGGCATAAAGAAGTCCTAAATGCTTAAACTATGGACACATACCAGCTCATTGAAACTTCACCATTTGTAGAAAATGCGAAGGTCCAAGACAAACAAAACAACATCATGTTATTATTTTTCAGCAAAAAAAAAAAAAAAAAAAAAATGATGGAACTTTCACATTTTTCAAAAACTTTAATTAAGTGGGAACAAAAGAATCAGTACACATGGATGGGTGCACTGCAGGAGCGGGTCTGGGAATTAAAGAATACATCATCATCATGCCTCATGGACACCATACTTTTTATCCCCTTGGAAGCCACTGTCACTAATTAGTTGGATTTTGTTGCTTTCCAACTTTTTCTCCCCCCCCCCCCCCTCCTTTTTTGGTTCCTTTTCTAACTTTTTTTTTTTTTTGCAAGACCAATTGAACATTTCCTGTAACATTTTGCATTCACTAAAACATATTGAAAGTGCTGTATTGCTGTGCTGTATTGGCTCAGCGAGCCAGATAAGTGCCATGGTATCAGGGGAGACGAAAATGCTGAATTATACATTTTTTAACACTTGGCTGATCGAGTTTATTGCCTGTCATTTGTGTATTCCTTACATTCAGTACAACTGCTTGTCTTTTTTTTCCTGAACAATTAGGCATTTTGTAGCATGCACGCGGCGAAGTCATCCAGCGGTACACTCAGAATGCGTTGCAATGAGGGAGAATATCTCTCCACGTAACAGAGGCAGCTCAAACCTTCAGGGACACTTTTCAGGCACTGAAAATGGCGAAATGTAAAAAAAAAAAAAAATTTTAAACGACGCATTGCAATAAAATATCTCATCAGGGTCCACGGAGGCCAGACTCGGGGGGTGGCGTGTGTTTTGGCCCCCCCTGCCACCCGTAGAAATGGCCCCAGAGACTGTGAAAGCTGGTGTATTGATTGAGCCACGCTCCACGTGCATGCGACTGGCTTCACACCCGGCCTGGTGGGGCTTCTCTGTGCCTTTTCCCCAGCACAGTGTGGGTTGTCCGCAGCTACTGCACATTTCGGCCCTGCTGGAAAACAGTCCAATATTTGCTACTTGCTCTTTTTTTCCCCCCACTATATTTCTTGAGGAGGCCTTTCTGTTGCTATTCACCCAGGACCTCTGCTGTTTTTTTCAGGAGGGGCAGGGCAGGGCGAGGGCCAGGCTGAGGGGAGCTATTAGGGGTCCCACTTGCCCCAGAACAATCCGAAAAAGAATCCAGGCAGTCTCTCGGTTATCATGACAACTGCAATATTTTGTAGCAGGAAAAAGTAAAATGTGTAGAGCAGGGAGAAGAACCTTCTTCCTGCCTCAAGTCACGGATATATTTTCAAAAGGAATCATTGGTAGGAGGAAACAGTACCTTAATGTCTCAACATACACAGCATGTAAGTGAACAGATGGGTTGACTTTGTTCTCCTAGCACTTCAGGCACATTTGCAGGTGTGGTATTGAAAGGTATCACAAGTGTGCTTTGTATCCGGTCTTGCGATCTCTCATTAAAACTGAGTGTATCATTTAAATTGACGTTTTCTCCCACACATTCAACTGTGGTTGGAGTTTTTCTGTTAATGAGATTAACCTGTCGACAATGTGCTGCATGAAAATTCATTCACTCACCAAATTCTGTCACTTTCACTAATAACAAAAGCCTCAAACACAGAAAATAGCCATACAGCCAGGCGGGCCAAAATAGCTCCAAATTATATGTTATAACCCAGCGAGGAAAAGTCCCAATCTAGACATCTAGAGAGGTGGAAATCTAGGTTGAGAAATGTTTTGACATAAAGGAACTACGTTAGCTCAAGTTAGCTCCAATTTAGCTCAGGTTTTACCTGGATATAGCCTATGTCCTAGTCGGATAAAAAAAAACTTAATCTAGGCGTTCAGGCGAAAACCTGGCTACATTTATCTGAAAAGTGAAAGAATAATGTTTTATAGTCAAAAAGAGACTAAAGTAAAATAATGACTGGATACTTCAGAGCTGGTGTGTGAAATCCTCTCTGAACAGGGCTGGTGTGGGTGCAGGTTTTCATCTTACTTCAACACTATGACACGACTCTACTTATCAAAGTCTTGATTGAAGACCATGATTAGATATTTAGTTGAATCAGGCATCGTAGCGCTGGGATAAAAAAAAAAAACCTGCACCCACACCGACTTTTTTTCAGGTAATTCTGAACACCCTTGCTTTAGAGAATTTTCGCAATGAGAAAACTGAACCTCATTAGTTATTTTTTATTTTTACCTGTTTTGCGTCTCTAATGCAGAGCACTTCGCTTTCTGTTTCATTTGAAGTATATTAAGGTCAGCAGTGGTTCAAATCCACCTGGTAAAAATGTTCAGCGATTCCAGCGAGCTGAACGCTGGAGCACTCTCGCTGACAATTACCCGGACCCATTCTTCTCTCCAGAAGGACTCTTTAAGACGCGGCAAGACGATAAGAAGGGCGAGGTTATTCGTCTCGGGCGCATTTATGACCGACACCACTCATGACCGCGCTCCTCTCGCTCCACCGATCTCTCCGGAACCTTGAGCGTCCTCACATTCCGACTGTTTCATCACAACGATCGGGTTCACAGGTCAGACAGAGAGGGTAAGTAAAGAGAGGGAGAACTCTTCCATCCCATAAAGCCGCTTTTTGTCTTTCTCTTCCACCACTCAGCGAACGACAGATTTTGTCATGCTCCGCGGTGGGGTGAGAGGTGAGGCTTTTTAATAAAGAGTCTGCGGGCAATCGAGCGGCAGTCAGAGTAAACGTGGCATCCCTGTTATCCTGAGCCAATTCAGCACTTCATAATTCACCAGCGTGTCACTTTGGAACAATGGAAACACTGAATACCTGATTTTTTTTTAAAAGTAAAAAGAAAAAAAAGGTCACACTGAATAATCCTGTAATTGTCAGGAATGGAAGAGATTTCTTTTATTACGGTGAGATATTTTAAAAGGCTGGCATTAAATGATCGATCTTCTCCGCACTCTACCATTATTAGTTTGAAACCTGAATCGCTTTTAACCAAAAAAAATTCCAATCAACAGTATGTGACAAATTTTTCAATGAATTGTTATGGCAGAAATGAACAATAAGGCTCCATCCAAGCTGAACAGCTATTAAAGTGTGGCTGTGGAAACTGAAAGGAATAATTTAAGAAATCATGTTTTGGTGTCTTACATTTACCTCTAGCACCACGTACAGATTCAATAATCATTTGTCCTCACAGGTTCATTTTGAATTTGTCCTCGCAAATGAACACAATGTCAGCTCTTTCCAAATTTGGTGACTAACCAAACCACGCTAGGGAAGAAAACCGTAACAACAGCATTATTTGTAAGTCGGAGATAATGGCAAAAGTTGGTTGAGTCAAGGCCATCGTTTATACTGAGAATAAAAAAAATATGCGCGCGTTAGAAATACAGAGAATCTAACGCGGAACAAATAGCTCACTTGAACCGCCCTGTGAATCGTGACGAACGGCCCGAATCACACGGAGGCGCAGAGACCGCCGGCCCGCGCGTGACCCGGAGCGATCCTAAAATAGGGTGCATCTTTAATCCCCGGAGTCGGGCACTCATAGCCCTTTCCTGCTTTGGCCCTGCGCGTGCGTGTCCCTGACTGGGCAGTGGCATTTGCTGCCTCAGCACGCAGTCTCCGTACTCTGAGCCCAGATGGCATTTACTCTGTATCTCTCTCTCGCTCGCACAGCCTTTTTAGACTTTTTAAATATTATTATTATTATTGTTGTTGTTATGATTATTATTATTATTATTATTATTATTATTATTATTATTATTATTAATAAACCTTGTGCCCAACCTCAGGACCGACACTCGCCTGTTCTCTGCAGGCGAGAAAATAAAACGGATCAATGAGATCTGCGATCGCTCGCAAGCACTGAAACTGACTTGCAGCGGGACGGTGCCCGTGAAAGTAAGTCATAACAGTCTATCAATCCGAGCAGATGTCTTTTCCTCCTCTAACGGCATCAGAATTGCAGGTTGTGAGTCTGAGAACCGCCAGGCTGACTCGCTGTGGCCTCAGGGGTCTCCCTTCCGAGGAACTTCTCGGTTGGGATGGGGGGAGACTAATTTTAAAGTGGAACGCCTTGCGGGAAAATGCAAGTCCCGTTGGCAGCCAAAGGAACGCATTTGTATGTATGTGTGTTGCGGCATACGCTGGAGTTCCATTATGAATTCTATGAGTCGCCGGTACATGTTACCCCAGAGAGAGCCCTTAACCTATTTTTATGAAGTAGGTCCGTTCCCAAGGCCTGGCTTTGGCCTTACACATTGTTCCTGCTACAAGGCATGAACAGAACCATTTATATTGGGACTACGATAAAAAAAATGAATCGCTTTATCTATGTAAGAGCAGTAGCACTTCAGATTTAACATGAGATCAGAAACCCTACTTCTTGTCATGTCGGTCAAAATGATAGATGAGGGTCCCCACCTGCAATATTTATCACACCCATAGCGCACACACACACGCACACACACACCCATAGCGCACACACACACCCATAGCACGCACACACGCACACACTCATGCAAGCACACACACACACACACACCCATAGCACACAATAGCACGCACACGCACACACACACGCACACAAACTCGATGTATGTCCATTCAACGTACATGAAACATCACCGTGTTGTCTGTGGGATATCTCCCATGTGTGAAAATTTTTAAGAAGTCGCATCCTGACGTCACCTTTGTACATCCATATACCCCACTCCTAATTTTTATTTAGGGTGACAAACACACACATGCACGCACGCACGCACGCACACACACAGATACTCTGGAAAGTGAAGATCACGCATGCAGTGTGAACTATTAATGAGAGTATTGCATTTCTATTATTTAGCTTTTTTTCTCATTGCCTTTACATTTTATCACTCATTTGGACATTGAATCCTTTCCTCTGGAGCCATACATATTTGAATTTAATGTCATAGTTGGTCTCCAAAGATGATTGGCAAAACCTGTAGGGAAATACAGCATACTTCTCAATGCCCAACAAGCATAGATGCATCAGCACAGCAGTGTGTTGAGATTACCAAACTCACAGGTCGTATTTCTATAGCTAATCCAGGGGTGTCTTCGGTGCCCTCTGATCTCATGAATTTTATATACAGGCTTATTCTTTCTGAATAGCTTTTTCACACTGAATAATGAATGTTCAGAAACACAGGGACGGAATTGGAGAAAGACTGTCTACTGAAGTTTGAGAATGGAAAAGAAGACGCTTTTTAAATAGAAGACCAATGAGTAAAGTTTGACAAAAACCAGGCAATCTGAAGGTCACTCGAATTTCATTTGTCACGCTACACAGCCTTAATAATTCTGGAGCCATAGGCCAGGATTCCATTAATATTTTTCCATAACTTTGACTCACAAGTAAACATACCGTATGTGCAAAAACTTTTTTCTTCAAAAAAAAAAAAAAGCACTTTGGCATTTTCAGGGATTCCATAAATTAAATTGCAATGTTTGTGTTTGTGAAGAAAAAAAAATAATGTCTGCATTTATTTTATTTTTAGACACAGTGAGGGGTAGAATTTGGGTCATAGCATTAACATTTTAGGCCGGAATTACACCAAAAGCAGGGCGGATGGCAGCGGAGAGCCGCTTTTATCCAAGATGTGGTCCGGCACGGACATCAAGCGTAGTTTCACTGTCAATTTATCTGCTCCTGGCAGGCTGTGCTCTCAGCAATGCACCGTGTAAATGCACCGTTAGTGGTCACATTTGCATCGCATCACTGCAGAAAAATAGTCCTACACTCTACATGATGAGCAACCTCTTTGTTGATGTTCATTAATAGGCTACACGTGCAACGGTGTAAATGTTAAAAGCAAGAGAGTCATCACAGAGGTGGCAAATGTCTGATCCGTCCTATTTTGAAATATCCCTTTCAAAATGAGCATTAGTTGTGTTACTAAATTACCACCAAAAGAAATGAAAACACATGTTTAGTAAATCATTTGACAGCCATAGATAGAGAAGGGATCACAGTGCAGATGGCGTCACGGCAAGGAATCAAGCCCCAGGTCACACTTGGGTTTCACATAGGGGTCAAAGGTCGGTTGCCAGTACGAGTCTCCCTGCTACTTCCCCACTGCTTCTTTTTGTCCTCGCCATTCTTTGCATCAAACACTCTTTACTTTTCCGCATTGTACTTTTTACAAACTAGTCACACGACATGCGCTCTAGTTTGATTTTGATTATCTTTTGAGTTATTTGTCAGTGGGAACCATACTCATTTCCATGGACACATTTTTGCCTCAGTGAAAATGATAAAACTTGTTAAGGTGTAATTGCGTGTGCTCCTTCAGGCTTCATACCTCATCTGATTATTATTGTCTGTGACCCTGTGGCTCATATTTTTGAGATTCCGTTGCACTCAGTTTAGTCCTGAACACGTTAACACTGGCACTCAAGGACAGAGAACAATGAGAAGAATTATTTTAAATGTTGCACTTCGTTTCATATCAAAAGCCAAGCTTCATCTAACCGTTTTAAATTGACCGACTCCTTAATGTCTTATTTCAACCGCGGGCAAACATAGTAGAGGAAAAATTACTAATCGTGTAGTGTTCAGTTTCAAGGTGTCTGCATTCATGTGTACATGCCACTCAGGGCTGAGTGAAGTCTCAGTGGAGAGAGGATGAAACCCCCCCCCCCCCCGGCACACACAAACGAATGAGGTCTTTTGTAAAGTACTGAGGCGATGTGCACTACATTATACGAAGATTGTGAAGGTGAGAGAAACAGTTCTACAGTCACAAATTTCCCTCGGAAAGAAAAGATAAGCATTACAAAAAGGAGAAATAAAACGGGAACAATGGTCTTTGGCCTACAGAGACAAGCACATAAAAGCCACAGTAAATTAATGAGCCTATGCCAAACAAACCGGAATGAGAAGCTCGAGCGAAAACGAAAGTCACTCAAAAGTCAAACGTGAATTAATATGCGGGTAAACATCCCGTAGTGACAGGGCAACGTGCCCCCAGGCTACCCTTCTGGTTCTCTGAGAAGCTTTGTGTGGGAAGCGAGGCACACAGGGGCACAGGGAGTGATGCGTCTCGCGTCGTCACAATTGTGGGCGGGGCTACAGATCCGCAACATCAGGGTTCGGACCGTTTCCCACGTGTGCCACAACACCCCCTCCTGTCACAGCGAGTGAAAGGTTTTAGTCACTCTCGTCCCAAAAAAAGCTGACTTTCATGTGGAATTTTTTGTATTTTTTTCCCCTCTCTTTTTCTCCCAGTCCTCCTTCCTCCATTTCTACATTATCGCCTGGTTCAGGTGCGCTGCCTCGTGTTTTCTCAGTTCCTGAACTCCACAGGGTCCTTAGAGCGTCTGCACAGCCTCCTGCACCTTCTGTACACACCGCACTGCCACCACACTTCAAACAGAATCACTCGCAGGTGGATTTAGCACCTGTAGGGACCACATGTGCTCTGTAAGAGTTGATTTAACACTGAACATTTTACTGTGTAACATTCAAACCAGTCATCTATAGCTAAGCTGTGTCTGTCATATGACCCATGTCAATCATTCATGGGCTGACACAAACACACACACACACACACACAAACACACTCACACACACACACAAACACACACACACACACACACACACAAACACACTCACACACACATTCACGCACACACACACACATACATACATACACACACGTGCACAAATGGAAACACACGCACACACACTCACACACACACCTAAACACACACACACACGCACACTCTCCTTAGCCGGTAGCCTAGAGGCACTGCATAGCAATGCTCAGCACAGCTCTTCAGGTAACAAGATCCGTGACCTGATCTAACCCACACATCTGAATTTACTGTGCCTGCTGGGGGGGGGGGGGGGGGGGGGGGGGGGGCGGGTGGGCGGGGGTCTCACACTGATGTGCTTTGTGTATCACTGAAAAAAACCCTGAAAAACAAAGCTCAGGCTCCCTCCATCTCGTAGTCCAGCATCCCTCTGTTTTCTCCAGCCCTACACTGCGTTTCAGCGTTGTGCCGAACACCAGTCCCCAGGAAGCCGTAAGGAAACGGACGGAGGCTCCAGCGGTCGGCCGATAACATTATAACAGAGCGGGACGACAAGCGCCCTGACGGCTTGATGGCTGGAGAGCGCGGATAAAAGATGGGGGGGGAGGGGGGGGGGGAACAGAGTTTTTAGCCTTTGGGCTTTTTCCTTTGAGGAATAAGTCTGTGGCGAAATGAAAAAAGGACAGCGGACCCTGAATTGCACATGCACCTGTGGGGCTCTGAAAACAGCCTGCCTTTCGCCTGGGGGGGGGGACACAAACAGAGCACCAGCAGGTGAATACCACGATACATAATTCATCTATATAACCTGCTTCATCATTACTAGTCTTATTTTTCTTCTTCTACTACTTCTTCATCATCATCCTCCTCTTCTTATTATTATTAGTATCATTATTATTTATATTTTTCTTCATCATCAACATTATCATCATCCGCTTCTTTTTCTTATTATTATTATTGCTTTTGTTCAACAGGGAAATTATCTGGGGTAAACTCCATGGAAGATGAGAAATTATCTGTAAACTGGTACTGAACTGCTATATACGCTCCAGTATTAGGTCAACATAAAACATGCAAGCACAAAATGCATCACGCTTGAGTGACTCTTTAGCAAATAACTGGAGTGCAGTCAGACTTTACTGTTGCAGGACAATGTAGGCGTGGGGAAGTAGCTTTTAGAGAGGGATGATATGCTTCTGCCAAGTATCAATTATGTAAAGCGAAGTCTAGGTAGCCCAGATTGTGTTGCTAAATGGCCAGTGTATAAAATGCAAGCAGTACTTGTTTGTGACACTAAAGTACATCAGCTAAGCAAATCGTTTGTGGATTCATGAAGGTCACTACAACAACAATGATGGCTAGTTTATTAGATGGAGAAAAAGGCTGATTTCATCCTGTAGCAAAGATATTGTAAGAAAGGTTTCACACTCCAGAGCCTAATCATGCAGGTTTAAATATTGAATGTTTAATTTAAATGGTATCTTATTTAAGAAGAGCTCGAAACCCCGTTGAGAGTTCTGCAATTATCCATTTTTAAAAACATGTCACTTCAATTTTATCTTCATCTCGAGAGTGCGAGGGCTTTCACATGTGATATTTGCAGAGCTTAAATTAATTTCTGATATTTAACATTCTGTCTCCATCTGCTGAAAAGCTAACAAATCATTTAAAAGGGCCTTCACCCTAAATGGAGCTCCTGATAATGGACACGTCTTTGACAGCAAATAAATCCTTTAGTATGTACTGTAAGACTACATAGTAAATATACTGTATATTGGAACAAATGGATTCAGTCCTTCAGACTTTCTTGTTCTGATTGATTTGCATCTTAGGTATCATTGAGAACACTCACGCTCTAAATTCAACTAATAATTATGCAATCTGACTGATCGGGGTTTGTGATGTCTTAATATTTTTGTTAAAACATTATGAATCATGACAGAATCCTGCCAGAATAAAATGTGAACTTTTCTTATGTGTTACTGATACTTATTTATACTTAAAATAATTTGGTTGTACTTGGACAAAACAATGTAGGTAATGATCATGTAAATTTAGTTGAATTATATTTAAAAGTACAATGGTTTAACAACTGCTTGAATATTGCACTTCAGGTTGAAAGTAATAAGGACATAATGTTCAGTATAGGTGTATGAACACAGAACACAGGTTTGGACCATCTCTATGACTATCTAGTATCTCTGGTAATAGTACACTGCTATTCATAATTTAATATATAAAATGATCAAAACGTTGTCCTAACAAAACAAGCTTATGCATTATGCATTCTACTTTCATTGAAATCTATTACAGAGATTAGAACAGAAAGTAGAACATTGTAGCATTAAATTACCTAATATATAAATTTAAATAAAATATTGTAATTCCAATAAGCACATTTCTGTTGGGGTTCTTGTTTGTTACAGATGTTTGTTTGTGTACGTGTCTCCAAGGGGAAAAAAAAAATATATATATATCAAGAAAGGTCTGCTTTCACAAAAATACATCAGAACACCATGTTGGTGGTTTAATCACAAGAGGTTTTGAAAACAACTGCAGAATCCGTCCGTGACAGCTTTGTTATATACCCTACATTATTTAAGAGCTTTCTGTCAGATTCATCCTCGCCCTTGCGCCGCTTCTATAATGCAATTCAGGTCCTCTGACTATAAACTGATCAACAAGAAAGTTTACTTTTCTCTCTTCATCACGGCGTAAATGGGTCCTTTGGTGTCCATAAGAGCCTTTTTAGAACAGATACAGAGAGGGTGATCAGCACACTAGAGATTACAGTGCAGCAACTCATCATCGTTTTAGTCTGTGCACAAATTTGTGTGCGTTTGTGTGTGTGTGTGTGTGTGCGCGCGCGTGTATGTGCATTCTTTTGTGTGTGTGCGTGCGTGTGTGTACGTGCGTGCATGTGTCTGTGTGTGTTTGTGTGTGAGTCTCTGTGTATTTGTGTGCGCGTGTGTATGTGCATTCGTTTGTGTGTGCGTGCGTGCGTGCATGTGAGTCTGTGTGTGTTTGTGCATGCGCGTGTGTGTGCGTATGTACATGTGTGTGCGTGTGTGCATGTGTGTGCGTGTGCGTGTGCGCACGCACGTGTTCTAAATCTATTCCTGCATACACAGTGGCTGAGCAGTCTAGATATTTTTTGGTAGCCCACTGCACTGCCGGGGGACAGCACTGTCTGAAGCCTGATCAAGACGCACATTCCCACTGGGAGGGGCTCATCGAACAGCCAGCCACAGAGCAGACAGGTCAGCCCAGGATGTTAGGTCTGGTAATTGCTCGCATGTGGTGGGGAGCAAGCTCTAAGTCAGCCTTGCAGACCAGCACCAACTTTTGAAATCTGATACGGGCAGAAATTGGTAGTCAGTGGAGAGGCTACCAAGAAGACATATAAACGTGAAGACAATGATATACATTTGAAAGGAAATATCCAGCCAGAGGAGGGGAAAAAAAAAAAAGTAATTTCTGTAATTGGCTGGGTCTCAGAGATTTTAAATGAAGCAGAGTAAAATCCACATGGCTAAATGGGTTTAGAGATGGTTAAATATTCAAATCTCATTTAGCACGGCACTGACGTACCATTTAATATAACTCATTATTTTAATTAAAATGTTAATCTAAAAATGAACCATGTCATAAATCTTTGAGCTACATTGGCTTACATTTCATGTAAAATATTAGATTTAATGGTTGTTGTGAAGATGTTGATAAATCTATGCATTTCAGCATAGATGCAGCAACACCATCTGTCTCCATCTCATATGAGATTATTCATGATTAGCCACTAACAGACTATGGATTTTGGAATAACTCAGATTGCTTCTGTAATATAGCAGAACCTCAGGGATCCAAACATCAGAATCACAAATAAACCGTGCCTTCTCAACCTTCGAAAGCAAAGGTTCTCATTTGTGTTTTCATTGAAGCAAAGTGAGTATTAAAGGAAGCAAGCCATCTTTTGGCGACATAGCTCAGGAGGTAAGAGCGGTTGTCTGGCAGTCGGAGGGTTGTATACAAGCTCCGTTGGAGTCACAAACCCCCCAAATGTCCTGTACCTATACTAGTGTAAAGTCAGCAAGATGTCAGAAACTCCTCCAAACATCAGAAATATCCTTCACCACACAAAAACAATCTGGGACAACTGTAAATGTACACTACAAATAAAATAATACCAAAAAAAAAAAAAACCATAATATTTTGATATTGCACATAGCCAATCCAGATTTACTGAGAGAAAGCAATTTTTCCATTTGTGAAATCAAAGGCTGTGTTTACAAAAGTGCCCCTTTTTTAGCCCCAGTCATAAATTGAGATACAAAGAAAAACAAAGATCATCGGTTTGTATCATAATCTTTTGTTGGACACAAGGTTGTACTGTGAACAAGGTGCGTCTGTTTTAAGCTATAAACACATGCACACGCACAGAAACATACACACACACACACCCACAAATATATGTACAGCTATCCCTTCATGCCATACATCATTACTGAAACTCCAACCATAAAACATCCCCGGAGAAAGCAGGAATCACATCAAAGAGAGGCTAAAAATCGTCATGACAATTTGAGAGTGATATACTGACTGAGGCTGACAGCTCGTTGATGTAGTGACTGGAGCAGACAAAACATTAATGCACTGACTGAGGCTGCCCAGAGACTCTTCCTCTTATTTACACTGACAAAAAAATCTGTCAAATACACAACACAGGCTGATGTTATAAGACAGTTGTATACTGCCCAGGGCTGACAAGACAGTGATATGCAAACTAGACATGGGTTAAATAAATAATAACATTTATGCTAATATTCAGGGTGTTTTCTAATTTCACCAGCATTTACTGTAAACGATTAAAGTATTTATAATTATTTGACCCAGGTATGATGGCAACACCTTTGCCAGTTTTCTGCCGTGAAAAATGTCAATAGCTAATATTCAAATATGAATATCTGATTGCGAACGAGGCGATGATATTAATGATGACTTTTTATTGGGCCAAATAAACAAACACAAGAAAACAGGCTACATTCTTACGGGCCACTTCGCTGAACATGAACTTTAAAAGCAAAAGAGAAATGTGCGTCTATAATCACAAAGGCTTAAAAGCTGTGCTCAAGCAATGTACTGCTTGGGCCCGAATCCAAATTTTTCTCCTCATTGGTTCACTCTATTCGCACAAAAGCACAGAAAACTTCAGCAGGGGCACTACAGGAGTGCAGAGTGTAGCTGGAAATGTTCTCTTTTAACTCAAGGGTAGATAACAGTAAATCAAATAATCATCCACCTCCTAATCATCAGTGACACGCCTAGGACTGGTAAACAACTCTGGGAGGAATCTAATTGCTTCCAGTCAGCTTGCGCCCCTACCAAATTTTCAGCGAGACTCAGCGGCAGGCTTGTGGGGAGACGGAGAAAGACAATGTTTTTCGTACCGAACACTTTCTGTTTTTCTGTCTACTGACAAAATGGCCGCACCAGCGAGCTCCATGCACCGAGTGTGTTCCAAACGTGTGACTGCTCGGGGTGATATGATGGGGAACTCAGAACAGTGAGCCAGCAAATGATGAGACGATGAAAATCCATTGAGTTCTCACCTTAATACTCTAATCTCATCAAAGCCCTCTTTGCTATTATTGATGGAATCGTATGAAAAAAAAAACAATATTGCTGCTATGCCAATGGGATATAGGATTACTTCCTACCCATCAAGGCCCAGGGATATTGATTCTCTCTATCTCTATCTCTCTCCCTCTCCCTCTCAATCCCTTCCTCTCTCTCTCTCCCTCCCTCTCTCCTTCTTTCTCTTTTTCTCCCTACCTCTCTCTATCTCTCTCAATCATTCTCTCTCTCTCCCTCCCTGCTCTTTCTCTCACTCCCTCCCTCTCTCCCCCTCTCTCTCTCCCTCCCTATCTCCCTCTCACTCCCTCCCTCCCTCCCTCTCTCTCTCTCTCTCTCCCTCTCTCATTGTCATCTCAAGCTGGCAAATGTCTTTGTTCCCACGCTGACCTTGTCTACCTCCTCTTACTCGGTCCAAGTCTTTAATCCTCACACTTTATCATCTCCATTCATGACAGTAAGGCTCAGTCCCCCTGGGCCTCTGCATTTACTCTTCAAATCCAAATTCCATCACCATCTTTATTCATTTACTGGAATATACTTCTTTTTTTTGCACTTACTTGAAATAATAGAATTCTTCCCAGGTTTATAGAAAGAAACAGATTTTTTAATTTGCTCTTTCAAAAAATCTGTAGCCACAGATTTCAAAGCAACAGTGATGATTTTAAAATGAAATGAGACGAGAAAAAATACATTAATCGGCAAATTTATCAATGTTGTCATCATTATCTGAAACTTAAGATTCATAATGGAATATTATATAACGGTCATATTCACTTTTTTATTTATTTTTTTTTTTTGTTGCTGTTTCAACTGTCATATACAAACATGGAGCTGTTTCACACCTGAACAAAAAACTACCCTGTTTAACAAAGGCCCAAAAACCACAGTCAAAGTGTATCTATCGATCGCGCTCATTCCTGTTGTTTAAAAAGTGAGACAGAATTATGCAGGACCAAACACTTAGTCAGAGAGAGAGAGAGAGAGAGAGAAAGGGGGGGGGGAGAAGAGAGAAAGACAGAGATGGAGAGAGGGGAGAGAGGGATGGAGTGAGAGAGAGAGCAGGGAAGGAGAGAGAAAGAAAGGGGGGGGAGAAAGAGAAAGATGGAGAGAGGGGAGAGAGGGAGAGAGGGGAGAGAGGGATGGAGTGAGAGAGAGAGCAGGGAGGGAGAGAGAGAGAGAGGGAGAGAGGGGAGAGAGGGATGGAGTGAGAGAGAGAGCAGGGAGGGAGAGAGAGAGAGAGGGAGAGAGGGGAGAGAGGGATGGAGTGAGAGAGAGAGCAGGGAGGGAGAGAGAGAGAGAGAGGGAGGGAGAGAGCTGACGCTGGCTCCTGCTGTACTGCAGTAATCGCATTCCACTTATTCATTCCCCACAGTTTCCGAGCCAGCTCTGAGGCAGAATGATTGGAATGCAAATGGCAGCACCTTTTTAAAAACCGAGAATCAATTTTTTGAGCGGGTTACCTTTAATGAATGCTCCGGGATTGTAGCAGTGGGTGAAGCGGAGGATAATAAGGGGCCTCTCTCCCCGCACGCGCACGTTTTGTGAGTTGCTATTATGAATCTGCCGCACGGTCTGCTGATGTTTTTAAAAATAAATAAAAAAATCCTTTTCAACCGGATTGCTTTTCTTTCATCGCGTTGGAGTTCATGACACATCAGTTTCATAGAGTGTAAAACACGGTCTTGTTATTGTCGCACCCGTCACCCGAGCACTGGAAACAAACAACAGCTGATTTGGTTAACAAATTGTGTTATCAATGAATACTAAGCATTTTATAGCAGAGTTTTTTAAAAAAAGACAAAAAAAACACAAAAAAAACAGCTACACTGGGTAAAATGGATGACGGTCCTCACAGGTTATAAGATTTAAAACTCTCTGGTTGTCTCATTACCTGAAGTTTACTGAGCACCGTGTGCTGTGTGTAAGACAGGTGGTGAAGAACTTTATTTTTAGAGATGGAAACATTCAAGCACTTAAAATTTATGCTTCAGTGATGTTGCATACTCACACTCACTGATCTGGAAATGTTTTTCGCCAGGTCTACAGCACTTGCACTTATGTCCTCTTGCATTGTAAGTCGCTCTGAATAAGTGCCTGCTGAGTGAATATAATGCCTGTGACTAAGCTTTGACATATTAAATAACACACACACACACACACATACAAACACTCACATGAACACACATACACATACAAACACTCACACAAATACCTACATACTCACACACATACAAACACTCACATGAATGAACACACACACACAAACACAAAAATACAAACACACACACAAAAAATGACACACACACAAACATACACACACAACACCCTCACACAAACACACACGCACACACACATACTCACACGAACACACACACACACACACACACACACATGCAAACACACATGCACACACGCACATACACACGCAAACACACACACAAACACAAACACACGCACACAGACTCGCAAACACACATGCATACAAACACACACACACACACACACACACCTTCCATAGCCTCCACAATTCCGAGGCATACAACTTATTGTAACGTTATGCAAAGATCTGGGGTGCAGAGCTCATCTCTCAAAGACCAAAAGGCTTCTCTTCCGGAGGAACGGTCAGATGTCCCCCTACACACAGTTCAGAACCAGTCAAAAGGAGTTCACGCAAACTGTAAATATTACATTTTTTCATAAATGTTAATGCACAATTACTTTTTATTTGCCCGATGAGTTCCCAGCTACAGACCGGTTGGCATGTAAGACAAATTACACACTTTAGTAGAATACAGCGTTTAGACAAGGCACCAAACAGAGGGAAAACTGCAGGCCAGCGTGGCAAGGGTTTCTTATTTGTTGTTTGTAAAGGATGCAAACACTTGGGTGCACCAAACACACATGATGCTACGATGCAATCTCTGGAGCACTTCACTCCTACTCTGTAGCATATGGTTGTTGTTGTTGTTGTTGTTTTATAAAGAGATCTTATGGGCACCAAAGGACCACTTTACACAGCAATAAAGAGGGAAAGTAAACTCTTCCTTGTTGATTAGTTTGTAGTAAGAGCACCTGAATCGCTATTACTATTCTGAGGGACCTGGCTTGAGATGGGTCTGGTAGAAATTGTTGAAATACTCCAGTATGATTTAGCACACTTACTGTACCTCGTGCGACTTCACTACCCAGTACAGGGTGTTGGGATTTATTTTTTTTGAAAGGCTGCTGATTTTTTTCCTCCAGATTTATTTCAGCATTTTCTCTGGGACAGGCGTTCTCAGATCTAAATAAACACAATTTGACGGAATTAGAAACGTACAAGGCTTGGATTTAATCAACGTTTGTCCTTAACTGGCACTTCAAAATAAATGCCTAAATGCCAGTCTTACCTCTTTCATTGCAAACACTTTTATAATCACCGCACTTTCCAAACTACCTTTGTGAAGAAAAAGGAAAAAAAAAAAAGATATTTAAATTTAATCAAAATTAAGGACTAATGCTGAATCCAAACCACATACTCAATGGCTCTTTAAAAAGACAAAAGACTCTATTCTGAATATCAAAGTAATGATACTTTAACCTCTCCACTTATATCATATCAGAAAAGAAAATGTTTCCTCCTTTCATTTTTAGAACACTTTGTTCTGTGTGAAATTGTGCAGCATCACACTACGAAATGTTTCGCTAATTTGACTCTGACGGTTTTGATGAGTCCAAAAGGGATTCAATGTGCTATATCAGCTAGTTCAGCACTGAATGTCTTTCTGTGCAGGGGCGCTGGAGGGAGCAGGGGCGTTGAAGGGAGATCAGGGGTGTTGGAAGGAGAGCAGGGGTGTTAGAGGGACAGTAGGGGTGTGGGAAGGAGTGCAGGGGTGTTGGAAGGAGAGCAAGGGTGTTAGAGGGACAGTAGGGGTGTGGGAAGGAGTGCAGAGGAGTTGGAGGGAGGGCAGGGGTGTTGGAGGGAGCGGGGGTGTTTGAGAGAGAGCAGGGGTGTTTGAGAGAGAGCAGGGGTGTTGGAGAGAGATCAGGGGTGTTGGAGGGAAATCAGGGGTGTTGGAGGGAAATCAGGGGTGTTGGAGGGAGGGCAGGGGTGTTGGAGGAAGATCAGGGGTGTTGGAGGAAGATCAGGGGTGTTGGAGGGAGATCAGGGGTGTTGGAGAGGGAGCAGGAGTGTTGGAGGGAGGGCAGGGGTATTGGGGGGAGGGCAGGGGTGTTGGAGGGAGGGCAGGGGTGTTGGAGAGGGAGCAGCAGTGTTGGAGGGAGGGCAGGGGTATTGGGGGGAGGGCAGGGGTGCTGGCGGGCGAGCAGACTGGGTTTCTCTTTCTCTTTGGCTTTAAAGGAGTACCATGGTGATTTTCACACTTTCTCTGTTTTATGTGCTATTTGCACAAGAGGCATTGAAGAAACACAATGAGCAAAGTATTAAATATGTCCGTTCTGTATTTTTGGAGAAATATGCGTTTTAAATTCATCGTCCCATTTTCAACCGGTTGAGAAAGTTGTCATTTTTCTACGTCACGAATACAGTAACCACTCCTATTTCCACGCCCCGTAAAGAAATCTGACAGGACACACCGTCCTGCTGTTCAGACAATGCAAATATTTGACTAACGTTAGGTTCACTTAAATTAGAGTTCCTTTAGATTATTTCTGGTTATATTCATTTAGCTAGCTAGCTAACGTTAGCTAGCTAGGAGGTTTGCTTTCATAAGGCAATGTTATCGATAACGTTAGCTTGCTAGTTCGCTTTTATGAGGACGTTATAGTTGTGCTTTTATCTTAACTTGGCTAGCTAGATAGCAAAAATTGTAACTGGATACAAGTCAACGTCCTTACCTTAGCTATCTATCGATACTTGATATACTACTAAGCTAGCTAGCTTGTGAAAATTCAGTCTCCCAAAGAGAGCGTATCATGGGGGTAGCTATGGTAACGGGGAACGGTCTGTCAATCATAGCTAACTGACAGTTCTCATTACCACGCCCAGACGGTTCGGGTGAATTTTTATAGTGGGAAATTTAGGCTTAGAAAAATACGTTTTAAAGTACATTGAAATGACTGAAGAATAAAAAAATTATGCACATTTGTTTTGTTGTTGCCTGAAGACAACTGGGAAGTGTCACGTTCAACCACCATGGTACTCCTTTAACCCACTCTCCCCTCAATCAACCAAAGCCAGTGCCTCCAGGACCACGGACAGCGCATTGCTGAGGGTGATTTTAAATCAGCTCAACTGCCATCCTTTGGTTCTGTGGCCTTTTTGTTGTTGTTGTTTTAATGAGTCTTACATGTACAGTATACCAAATGAGCCCTTCGCAGAGCCAAAAACAAAGAGCCCTGTGTTTGCGATACTTTTATTCTAATTACTATCATCCAAAGGGTTTTTGTAGGCTATAAAAAAAAAAACCCATTAAACATAATTGCAATGGAGTCACAACTAAATACATTTGTCTGTTTACAGCATATGTTAATATGTTTGAAACTTCACCGGTACAATTTGTTCCTTACAAGTATAACTATAAAATTAGTGGAGAGGCTGATGCTGTTCGCGGCGTTAGGGTGCACACACACCACCCATGGAAGGTAACGTCTCGCTCAGGGGTAGCGCTTTCAAACGAAAGACAAAGCTTCGGCCAAAGATGCCGATCTCGGCGGTGACCTCTTTCCCGCGTCACACCTCGAGCTTCCACACTGATTATCAACAGAGACTCAGGCGCGCCGAAGTGTGTTAGCCGTTCAGCCCCCTTCCCAGCGTGAGGTCCTGACTACCTCATGAGATGAAAGCTCGCTCACCGTGAAAACCTTTCCTTCTTCTTCTTCGCTTGAAATGAAGCTCACGTTTGAGACAAGGACATACAGCGCATAGCGTTGTAAGGTTGTCTTCGCATCGTGTTGCTTGGTATGTCCGGTTGCGTTGCTGTGACCTCTCTTTTCCCCACCCATACTATTTGATGATTTATCAGGAATCCACAGTCTAGATAAAACTCCATTCATGTTTTTCTTTCTTTTTTTTAAGAATTGGAACGCAGAGGCCAGACCCGACTTTTTCACCCCCCCGTTTTACGACCTGTGTCTTGTTCCTTTTACAGTTCTCATTAAGTGATTTATGGATCTAGGCTCCACGAGCAGTCCACCTAAATGGAACAGAAGCACAGGACACGGAGCTCACCGTGGAGGTCGACCGTTGATTGATACGAACGTCGGCACTAAATACACGTGGAAGGCAGTTGGTTGTTGGGCCCAAATTGAAAACGGAGAAGACGGCACAAAATGAAGGATTTGTGTGCTTTAACGCAGCCCTCGTTAGCTCAGGAGCCCTGTTAGCACGTGGTGTTCTGGGTTTCGATCCTGCGCTAAGCTCTGGTCCTTAACGCTAAAGCCATACTCGCGGGTTTTTTGTTATGTGTAAGCTGCAGCTGAAGAAGCAGACGGGGTGGGGGATGGAGGGAGGGTGGGTGGGTTCAGTTTTTTAGCACGGTTGTTATTCAGATTCAGAAGGGAAGATTTCATTTAGAGTAAGGATTAGCTTAGGCGTTACCACATCTCTCGCTCTCACACACACACAAATTCAAATTCGCTTTAATTGCCATAACATACTACAGTAGATACATATTGTCAAATTGTCTGGCATTTCTGTATGTTAGCTTGTGCACACGTTCCGGCGTGTATGTTTTTATGTGTATGAGCTGCATCATGTAAATTTAGTGCAAAAATGACATTGGACTCTAATTAAGAAAAGAATATACAAATAAATAAAATAAAAGATCAAGAAGAGAACATATAGAACCCGTCGCTCTTTCTCTGGACTGCTGGAGGATGCTTCTGTTTTGCATACATTCCCACGGTTTTACAGAGCTAAACCTTTTAGGAAGGACTACATGTACTTTGAGCCTTTTAAAAGAGGATTTCAGCTTAGCTGCAGAAGGGCAGGGACCAAAACACCCTCGCCAACAGATTGAGAAGGGTACCGAGTACACTCATACATGGGAAGATCTATTTTCAATAAGCATTCCAAAATACGAGGCGAACGTGCTACGCTATGCAAACCTGGGCTTGTTTTTCCTCGACAGGGAGAAGGCATTCGACAGGATGGATCACCGGTTGTTATTCAAGACAATGGAGGCCCCTGGGCCTCGGCAACATTCCCAGCTCCTGTACGAAGCCGGCACATTATAGCGGTGCACAGAGCACGCTAAAAATAAATAACGGGCTGCCTGGGCCTCCGCTGGAGAGGAGATCGGCCTTCTCTATAGAACATCTGCTGCGGGCCTTGAGGGAGTGCCTGCTTGGGCCCGGAGCCCCCCTGGCTTCCTGGTGCAGCAGCAGGAGCAGCGACGCTGGCAGCACGATGCGTACGGTTTGACGACGGTCGTATAAAACCAGCGGAGACGTGCGGAAGGGGTTGATAAACAGGAGAAAAATGCGACGAGTTAGACGGACCGGTCTAGCGGAGAGAGGGGAGGCTCATCCAACCGCATCTGGAGATGCAGAACAAAACAGGCGGGGGGGGGGGGGACATGGCCCTGGGGGGGTCTTCAGCTGGACAGAACGAGGAATGAAGATGACCGGGGGGGGTGGGGGTAAAGCTAAGGGACGGCTCCAGAGGTGTCGCCTGCCCAAACAATCCTATAGGGGGCGAGTGCTGGAAATGAACAATCTCACAGCCGAGAGTGTTATATCTGTCAGTGTGTGGGGAGGAGGACCAGGGGCTGGTCCATCTCAGCAGCAGAGTGATGGCATTTAGCACACCGGCTACACAGAGTGCTGCTGTAATTTCTCATAACTCTGTTCCTTGGGCTTGTTTTGTTTGTGCTACATTGCGAGCAATAGAGAGCGGTCCACAGCAAAGCTGTTTCCCCTGACCTTCAGTCTATTGTACTGTGCTAAATGAATAGCAGGTGTAAGTTTGAGAGGTGGAACGGAGGATGATAGTTACCATTGTGCAGGGCCAGTGTGTATTGGTCCCCATTTCTTTTTCCACATTTAGTATGAGTCATCACATAATTTGGCGACATCACACAGTTTGGTAACTTTGTTAAGGCTGGAGTCACCAAGCACGGACACTTGTGAGATGTCTTTGAGCATGGTTGGATGCCAGAATTTGAGAGGTAGGGGTACACTCAGTGAGAATTGGAGGGGAGTGGGGGGGGGTTGGTTGTGGGTATATGAGGGTTCAGATGGGCAATCGCTAGTGTTTCCTTCCAAAATACGTGGGTGACCTCCAGCGGTGGCTACTTCACGAGATTAATGGTGACCAGCTGCTAGGTATGGCGGCTAGGTTCTCTTTTAACATCAAAGAGAGTGCTCTCTCTGCCACCAGGAGTAAGATATATTTCGCATGTTAAACGAGCGCCCAGAGGTACTGGCAATGTTAGAACTGCTAAACAGTAGGGTGGGAAATCTTGGCACGGTTCCCTCCCTCCCCACGACACCGGTACAGGGTACAAGAGATACAAGTGCTCACTGATTAATTTTATTTTTAAAGAGTTTAAAGAGCCTGAAAATCTAGGACAGTAATGGCGGGCAAAGGATGCTGTTGTAGTACTGTGGGTAACAGTGCTGTCCATGCTGAGGTTGGAGCGTGAGTTATACTGTATAAACTGAACGGCAGTCTGGACGAGCTTACAAGCAGGCCACAGATGAAGAGGCAGATGAAGACAGGAGTGTTGTGCCGACATGTCAACATTGTAATAATATAAAAAAAAATTTTTTAAAAGAGCAGTGTGATCTCACTGTTTGTGAACTTGTTATGCTTTGGCTTTGTTGGTGGTTCTTGCCTTTTCCTCAGCCTGTCTGGCCTCTCTCTCTTTCTCTCTCTCTCTCTCTCTCCTGCTCAGTGTCTCAGGTTTCAGTGTGAGAAAGTACAAAGTACAAGCCCTAAGGCCGGTATTAGGTCCTGACTAAAACGGACTGATCCGAAATTAGGGACTGAGAGGCATATTTATGAGACTGCAGAGAGCAGTGAAATGAACAGCATTTGTTTTAGGAGTTTAACTGCAGCAGGTTTCCTTCCAGGAGAATGTGGTTCTGGACCAGGCGGGAAAGCTTCAATTGCAAACTTAATTTCCTGAGGTAAATTAGATTTGAGGAAAAGCATATTTTCAAATTACTCACACATACAAAGCACCATCTATACGTCATTCACACTTGCAAAGTCTAGGCCTGCCATTAAAAGTACTGATATTAAAATTAGGCCAAGTTACAAGAAACAATATTGGCTATCTTAGCTCACACAAATTTAACAAATTTAACATATCCCAAAGCAATGCTGCTACCCAATGTTTCCTAAACTATTTTAAGTAACTTGGGCCTGTGTTTTTCCATTAAAAGGTACAGATAAATGGTTTGACGGGCTGAGAGTCTGTGGTCATTGCAGTTATTTTTATAGGAAACCCTGAAAAGTGCCAAACTCTCAGTGCTGTACAGGTATGGGGCATGCTGCCTCGCCAAGGCGTAACTGGCATACCTGCCACCCTAGTCACTACACACCCCAGGGGTTTTGTCACTGCAAATTTAAACCCATTCCAAAATATTTTGTCTCAGACGGCAAAAAGTTTAAACATGTTAAACATGCAGGACTGTAGTACTTACGTATCAATTCTTTTTGTAATGAATTGTATAATAATAATAATAATGATAATTAAATCAGAATTTTTAATTATCCAGCATCCCTGAGACACAATGAAGCGTTTGTGCCCAGTCTGCACTGACCAAGGTCACCTCCTCACTCAGTCCCCAGACGTATCTGGCATCTGTTCTCTTCATTCAACAAGTGAGTTCTCTCTTAATTGGAAGCGGAAAGTGTGTGTTGTCGCTTTGTCCCCACGTGACCCTCGACAACCTTGTATTCTCCTCGAAAACGCAGTCTCAGTTTCAAGGGCAAGTGAACTTCATAAACAGCACAGAAAGTTCAGTGTAAGGTGTGTTTCGGAGACTTATTTTTAATTTAATTGAAAGGCTGGTTGTTTCAGAGAAACTGAAACAAAAACAGCAGTTGGGAAAACATGAGGTAGTGTAACATCTTTATGAGGGTGATTTTCAAAGCTGCTCCAACACGCGTATATGATCCATCCATAATCTATAAACTTCCTGGTCAGGGTCATGGGGGGTGCTGGAGCCTATCCCAGCATGCAATAGGTGAGAGGCAGGAATACACAATAGACAGGTCGCCAATCTATCGCAGGGCACACACACCGTTCACTCACCATTCTCACACACACACACACACACTCATGCCTATGGGCAATTTAGGGTCTTCAATTAGTCTACCTGCAAGTCTTTGGACTGTGGGAGGAAACCGGAGTACCCGGAGGAAACCCACGTGGACAGGGGGAGAACATGCAAACTCCACACAGAAAGGCCCAGGCCAGGATTCAAACCCACAACCTTCTTGCTGTGAGGCAACACTGCACAAGCATGCCGCCCCAACACACGTATACTGTAACAGTAATCAACATACAATAGCAAGATGTGCAATAGCCTATTTAACTTCGCACTAGTAATTTTACGTGTGCATTGTTGTACTGTGTTTATCAAGCAATTATTATTATTTAAACTCTAAAATTACTTTACAGTTGTGTTTGTCTCCTCAGTAAATAATTCTTTGTGTTTGCTGCTTTGGTAAGTTCTTGTATGCATCTCAAATATTAAGATATACTTTAAATATATTTTAAATTCAATTCCCTATGAGGCAAGAAAAATAATATAATTTTACACTTTGTCAGCAACATTTGCTAAAAGTTGAGGTCCAAATACTGAGATTTCTAAAGCCCAAATTTTTGTTCCCACTCAATACTGATGAGAGAGCTTTTAACAAAGATTTTTTCTGAAAAAGAGTTCACTGCTTTTCAGAGGTTCAAAGTTAATGCTAATGGAATAGAAAGGGACACACAAATGAGATCAGTCAGTTCCATCTATACTCGGCTAAGGAGCAAATATAAAAAATTACAGGCACAGTCTGAGCTCCAGAGATAAATATCCAGGCAAATTAAGTTTAATAAGCTTTGCGACTGACTGGCATCTCTGAAATATTGCTAAAGGCTGGAGCCAAGTCTGCTGGCAACTTCCAGAGCCATCAATATGTTTTCTCTCCTCACCAAATCCATGCAATCAAAACAAGTAAAAAGGGATATACATTTTAAAGAGGGTAACTGCAGAAAGGATAACGTTGGTTGCCAACAGCTTGTCTCCACATTACAGGTAGACAGGTACGCTTTGTGGACACATCATTTTGAGGACGGCTGATTGGGCAGAATTCAACCGAGCAGGATTATTACAAACCTTTGTCGTCGACAACTTGAGGAGCATTTGTTACGTGGAGCATGACACATACTGTGTATACATACAGTTCCATAGCATGCCTATTCCAAAGTGTGTCTGTCAGAAGTATGGATATATGACCATAACTGTGATCTCTGAAATCCATCATTATGACGGTAGAATGAGAGTAGAATCCTACCATGTTTTTCTTGAGTGACACCTTCCTTGAAGGAATGAACCTCTGATGTCAACAAGCGTTTATGTTATACCCATGAACACATCTGAGGGGACATTCGGGCCGTAACACGACAATCAATCTAGGTGTACACAGAGGGTGGCGTGCTTGTAATTACGGTTTGCTTTTTGGAAACGGCCCCTTGTGACAGCAGCGTACGCGTACGTCAGTCTATCTCAAATTTTCTGGTTCTGTCTGGGACCCACGCAGCTACAAACCGCACGCGTTCCCGGGGCCCGGCGAAGCGGCGTAGGTAATGAGGGGGAAAGTGCTGTTTGTGGCTGTCCTCTCTCGTCGCCTGTTTCCGTCCCGTTTCGCTCGCTTTAAAGGCTGCGCCGTATGCTTCAGCAGCTGCGAGTCTTCTGACGCGGGACGGGGGGGGAACGGGGGGGGGCGGGGGTAGTGGCTGTCAACGCCCGGCTTTGATTCCGACGTGAAGCGATCTACAATTAGCTCGGGCACCCGAAAAATTCTGAAATTGTCTGCCTCTTATCAGTCTTCCTCAGCGAAGGCGAAGGCGAGTTTCTGTGCAGCTCGGAACATTCCGGAAAAAAAATAACTGATAACGTGATAATAAAAACCCATAAATCATCTGTTGCTTAAACAATGTCATACTGAGATTGAAATTCAGTGCTACGAGTGTGTGTGTGTGTGTGTGTTTGTGTGTGTGTGTCTATGCGTTTGCTGTAAATAGAACGTAAACACAAGTATCTGAGTGCAAAGAAATTTGCTCAGTCGATATAGTGAATTCTCAGGACGGGCATTTCTAAACGTGTGAATGATCGATTCATCCTCTTTGCCTCAAATTGCCTGGCTTTTGTGACACTGCCTGTGAAGACATGCCATTCCGTATTGATGAAGGCATTTACATCGATGTGGGAGAAGTCGGGAGGAATTTGGTTAAAAGCTTCCACGCCCACGCGCGGAATCTAAAGCGGTCCAAAGATTGTAAATCTGAGAAGCGGAAGCTAAAAGCATACACTTCTGGTTTGAGACATTCACTCCAACAAAGAAAAGGCGTTTATCACACAAGACTACGAGAGCTTGAAGCATTCCGTTGCTCGGTAACTCAGAAGATAAAACCATCAGCAATAAAGCCAAATAGTTCCCTGCATGACATGAAAGAATCTTAACGTTCTGAAGTGAATTTGGACAATGGCACATTGTATTGTTATGTGTATTGTTATGTGTAATAAAGCACTTATTGCTGTACCTATTTCTCACTTTAAAAAAATGAATTTTTGATTTTCTATATGCTTGCATCTTACAATACATTACAATTTACCACTCACAATGCTTTACAATGACATGTATTCATGTCAATTTATTAATGTCATATTCATCAAAAATGCACTTGTAGTGCGGAATAATGCTGTTATTAATGCTTTATTAACCACGAATACTGACTTTAACCCGAAATGCTCACATTGTCACTGAATCAAATACACAAAATACACAAAAAACAGACAGAGCCTTTGCCTTTTGTTTTTGCTTGGTCTCATTCCTTCTTGATTAGTTTTTATTTATTTGTTTATTTATTTTGTTTTCAGTGAGTGTGAGCAAACTCACTCCAATACATGTTTCATCATAAGGGCTGCACTTAAATTCTCATCGCTTTTATACTGCCTCCACGAGCAGGGCTTTTTTAATGCTTATTTTTATCCTTTGTGCAACAACTTGAATGGGTGGGAGGATGGTCTATTGATTAACCGCACCACTCATAAGCAACACGTCCATTATTTTCCCTATTTTATGAGTGGATGGGTAAAAAAAACTCTCGACTTTCCCTTGAATCTTATATGTAAACCTATTTAATTTATATACGCAGTCGGTGTTGTAACATGAAATTGATCTTGTTCATTACCGGTGCCTGTGCGCATCCGAAGTTTTGTTGTAAAATAAAAATGCTGGGAAAACAATGGTAGAATAAACACCGCAGTTTTTATGTGCTGCCTCGGCTTGTGACATGGACTACCAGTTAAAGAGATGAATATACAGGACAGCGCCACCATAGTCCACCCAATAAATATAAACGCAATAAACATCATGAGGATGAATGACTCTTGAGGTCATCGTCTTGATGGAACATGATGCCCCACTCTGTAGAGACTCGTTCAAAACATTCCCATGTATTTGATGAGTCCATCTTGTCTATCGTTAGGTCTAACTGGCTTGCACAGAAATCTCATATCTTTTCTCATTAAATATGCCAACTGGCTCTCCAGTAAATTAAGCACTGCTTGCCGGTATCACCCCTCGATGTAATTAATACCTTACTTAACGCCCGTCTCATCTTGAGGTGTTTGGATAAGGATGTGAACTCCAAGTGTGAATGGGAATGAGAGTGAATTAGCTTGTATCGCACGCTGCTTGAGATTATCTTTGTGCAAGCCTTCTCTAAGTCCTCTCGGTGGGTAGGAACTCTTTTTTTAATCAACATCCATTTGCCTGTTTATCCTGATTTGACCATTTAAATTGAAAAAGCATCTTACATCTGGCCACTTGGGACCATTTTTTTTTTTTTTGGGTAAACAATATATCGCTTCATGGCAATAAAGCTTCAAAAGCTTTCAACAAATCGATTCAGGAGAATCACTGCATGACTGTCTTTGGTGTGACTTCTGCTAAGTGGCATCTCAGACTAGAGGTGGAAAATCCGGATTCAGAAAGTAAAATCTGTCCCTAGCATTTTGTTCCAATCACCTGGATTTGCTAATTGCCATAATGTTTTCAGCCAGTAAGCAGAACTAATTAGTTGGCTGAGTTCATGGGTGTGAAAGAAATGCATGGCAGGACTACTTTTTACTTTCTGACCCCTGGACTTTCCACCTCTGTCTCAGACACACTCTGGATCCAATTAAAAATGGCCAACCGTTTTCTCTGATTTTGATTAAACTGACCCTGTGTTAAGAAAAAAACGAGACTCCTGGATCAGTATCGGGGAAATATATATTTTTTTAATTTGTTTGAGCAATTTCACTCAGTTTGAGGGCTGCCTGGGGACTCATCCTGTTTAGATATGGTTCTGGTGCACAAAGGGGCCCCACGGTCGGGTTTCAAAATGGACCGTGCCTGCGCAGATCGTGCCTGCAGTACCATGACCACGTAACTCAGTCTAATCTCCAGCCCATCGAACGTGCTTCAGGCAGATAGAGAAGTCTTGAAGAAACCGCCAACAGAGCTGCAGTAGACGTTGGTGTAGAGAATGACACCTGTATGATGTATAACTTGGTGATTATTTGCTGATCTGAGTTTACTTCTTCAGAGCAAACACAGGAAGAGTTGCGTTTTACTTCATAATTCCTCTGCGACCTTCAGCTGGAATGAAAAATTCATTCCTTTCCGACCTTCGACTAAAATGAAAAAGAACGCCGTTTGTACCTTGGGACTGTATGGCTTTTGATTTGTAAAAAAAAAAAAAAAAATCCTTAGTTGATTCATGGCTTTGTGTACAAATAGATTCAGCGAGTACTGCAGAGAAATGCGAAGCATGTTTTGCCGATAGCGTTGACCGTCCAAGACCAAGGACTTGATCGGAAGTCAGCTGGTTGACTAGCCCGTTTTACGGAATGATTACAATTCCTGTTTGCACCCCGGTGGACGAGCGGGTGGCAAAGCAGGCCGGAGCATCACCGTCGCTCCGACTCCTCGTCCCGACTTCGATGTTTTCCGGTCGAACCTGACCTCTCTTTCGCGTTTCAGTAAGCGTCTGTCCGTCAGCTCGGAAATGGGGGAAGGCGATGGCAAGCGTATGACATCAGCTCCAAGTCTCCTTCTGCCCCGCCTTCGACCGCCCTTCCCTGTCTTCCTGTTCACACGATTAACGGGATTACCCACAATGCATCTGGATTTACTATTCACCTCCCAAGTCGGGCACGAACATTTCAGAACTCGCTCTCCTCTCTGCGAAATGCTGCGGCTCTTCTGAAGAAAGGAGGCGTGTGCAGAGAGACAAGCTGGGCACAATCAGTTCACAGGTCACAGGTCACAAAGGTCATCTGTCAACAAGAGTGTTACTTTAGGTTCTGTGTGCCATAAAATGTCTCAGATCTGGCAATAGTATGTGAATCTCTGCATGAGGAAGCCAGGCTACCTTCTGTATCCCATCCAACTCTATGAAATATAATGGGGAGGAGATAACGGTTTTTCATTTGAAAAAAAAAAAAACACAAAATGCAAAATGTGTTGGTTTAAATTATCAATGTAAAAGAATGCAAGGTTCTCTGCTGGGTATTATGAAAACCGCTTTTTCTTGAGTTGGTGATTAAACACGAACTGATTTTTTTTACAATATCAATCTGGAGCCTGGCAGTTGCAGTGCTGGATTGGAGATCAGAAGAATGTGTTCCTGTGCTCGAGAAACTCCAGGGTATTAGCACAAAATCATTTGGTTTTAATGACTGCTGTTCGGTGGGGGGAGTGGGGTGGGTAACTGTCAAAGTGATTGGAAATATCTCATCTATTTTTGCTGACTCTAACTGTAATTGTCGTACAGACAAATGCATGTGAGCCATTGTTCCTTGCCATGGTCTATGTGTCATATTTCTCCTTGCTACACAGCCATTTTGATAGCCACGCCATATTGTTCAGCTTGTTTTGCAGATGTTAAATGATTTTTTAATGGTTTTTTCATTCACTCCCTTGACTCAAAACAGCCTGAGAATTATCCTCTCTTCCATGGTTCTGTCTTGTACATGGTTCCATGTGGTTTTTATACTCATATTGGTAATGTCCTCCAATGGTTCTCATAAAAACACACAGAGGGGATGTGGGATGTTCACAATATATTAAAATGCCAGACATCTCTAATCAAATGTATCCTTTGTACAGGAAATGACAAATTTCCTATATCCTTCAATCCATCAGATTTTCTGAGCGTTGTATTAAAAAGACATACAGAATAGAAAAAAGTACAGAATTAATTTGAAATGCCTAAACTGAACATATCACAAAATTAGTTCACTAATTTCACTTCACAATCTTAATTTTTCATTTTCTGGACATCCCCTCAGAAAATAAAAAGACTTCCGTTTTTAATTAAGTGAAATCCATAAAAAAAAATAAAAGCTCTTGAATTATTGCCCTCTCATTGCTCTGGCCGCTCTAAATAAACAGGCAATAAACATGTGGAGTTTAACGCTGCTGGGACTGATCCTCTAAAGCTTTAACGGCCGCTAGAATTTAAAGTGCTAGTCAAACAGTTGGCTTTAATTGAGTGATATAGTGCAGTGGTCTCTGTTTCTAAAATAATTTTCTTTTGTTTTTTATTTTAAAATAGTCAGACTTCGAAAAAAAGTTTGAGATTTATGAACCAGGTGTGTTATTATTGTTATACTCCAGAATGAGAGAGTTTATAAAATTGTACTGTGCACTGCACTACACTATGTTCTTTTTGGCTGGACTGCAACAGCCCTACAAACGCGAATGTCTGGGACTGACTGACTGACTGAGTGAGTGATAAAGTTACACCCCGCATGTCTGTGATGTCGGTCGGTTCGGTCCACCCATATACTACGTTTTAACCTGGTCTGGTTGAACAATATTAGTCCTTTGCTCTCCTCAGTTTGGAATTATCAGTTGCTCTACACCCTCAGCAGAAAGGGTTCCAAAAGGCTCCTCTGTATCTCCATAGCGGAACCCTACCTAATTCAAGGGTTCTTTATTTCTTTGTTGGGCAAAATGGTTCAATGCGGGAACCTTCCCATTTTTCACCCCTACCATAGAGGGTTTCGTAAAGTACTAAAAAGGGTTCCCCAATGGAGACAAACAAAAGGACCACGTTTTTCTGAGAGTGAACCTGAATCACTGCCCTCCCACCTGAACCAGTACTGGAGCCAGAGCATCGGAATGTGTGTGTGTGTGTGTGTGTGTGTGTGGCTGACTTCCCTGCAGGAAAACTGAGGCAGGGGCATTACATTACATTTTTTTTGGCAGATGCTTTTATCCAAAGCGACGTACTATAAGCGCATACCGAAGGTCATTGGAACAGCTATAAAACACAGGCCCGATAAGGTACAATGCTCATCATGCAACAGTCATTCATAGCCATGAATACATTAAGTCCAGTTCGCACAGTAAGAATAGGCTAGGATTTAAATTCAGTGTTACGAACTGCATTAGGAATCAATTAAGTCAAACTAGGAGGCATGACAACAAGCTACAACGTCAAGATAACGATACAAGTGCTATATACTGTAAGCGCTGGATGGAAGTATATGCAATATGAAAGCGCTTCAGGAACAAAGTAGAATGCTACAAGTGATAAGAGTGACCTGAGATTGGCAAAAAAAAAAAAAAAAAAAAAAAGCAATATTCAGCCCTGCTGGAGGAATGTGGTACTGCAGTGTATGACGTCGAGCGACGACCCCATTGGTGAAGCGAAGGTAGCGTCTGGCCGCCGCGCATTGAACACCGCGACTCTGAGCCGTCGTCCCCGCCGCGTCCCCGCCCTTATCACGGCCTGTGAGCCGGACACATTAAACATGGCATCGCCGTGGCGACACCCGCCCGCCGGGGCCCTGTCCAAACGCTTATCGGCCCCGGAGAAGTCCGACACGGTGCGGCAGCCGCTATCAGGGCCCTGTCGCCAGCCATTAGCGTCCGCGAGCGGCTCCCAACGCGCTGGCTCCGTCTCTACCGGGGTGGGGGTCTCAGATTAAAGGGATTGGTGCTATGCCTCTAAACACACAATCTCGGCTTGCTTAACAACCCCCTCTACACAAACAACACACACACGCGCCCCACCCCCCAACCCCCCCTGGGGGGCCTGGTGATTCATCAGCGAGCATCGCTGGCTCCTCGTGGCAGGGGGGAGGGGCCTCCTGACGACAGCTGAGCTCAGCTGTGTAAAAAAAAAAAAAAAGGTATGGGGGTAAGTGCTCGAGCCTTCGCCTCACGCCTCAAATGAATAAGCAAAAAAAAAAAAAAAAAACCCCTGCTTGTAAAAATTGATCTCGCGCTATGTAAATATTTAACACTTTCGCGCAGTCTCAGCACGATCGCCAGCGGCCCCCAGGAGTCCTCCGCAGACGTGCCGACCCTCTCCGGGGCTTTCCGGGGGGTCTCCAAAGTGCCTTCGTTCCCTCATTATCATACCCTCATTGCGCCAGGTGTCAATACCGCGGATCCCTTTCCCGCACTGGCTGCTTATTCATCATCTTCAGCACCAGGAATGTTAAGACCCCCGGAGTTCTATCCGTTGTCTGCAGGCGCCAATGGCACCTCCAGTTCACACATCTGTGACTTCAAGGCGGAATTCACAAGTTTGATTAAATATCGTTGACGACAGCTCCTTGTTTTCCGAACGCAACTGTAGCTGGGTTTCAAATATTCATGTATTTCCACTTGCTATTATTGATTATTAATGTAGAACTTTAAAAAAAATCCAAGGTTAAAGCTCAGATTTTGGATGCAACTTGTCTAGTCGTTATAATTGCTTGCAGGTTTCGTTTTCCACGCCCCTACTGGTATCTTTTAGGGTGATATATTTTGCTGACAGTTATACATGAGACAGCTTCCCCACCGCATTGACTAATGGACCTAGGTCCATGTGTTTAACTACTCGAATCCCAACCGTGCCGGTTTGTTCCTGTAAATGTGACCAACAGGGTTGGACTTTGGGTGTAACCGGGAAGCAGACCCACACATATCCTGTCTCTCAAAAACAAAACCCAAAAAAATAAAGACGGCATGTTTTAAGCGTTTGGATGATATGGTGCAAGGAGAAGCATACGGGTCCATCTGTCCAACACAGTGCAAAACCGCTGCTATAATGGGATCAGACCGTTGTGCATTTCGTGTATCAAAACACTGCAGCTTGGCGCTTACACAAATCGCGCCACATTTTCCAGTACATTTCCCCACCGCTAACAACGATCCATTTTCCACGAGACTGAGTTCACCTCATATGCACCAACTTGGTGGGGGGGTCCAACACGCAGGTTTGCATCGCATCACTCTGCACAGATTTCTGCAGCCCACTTTCAAGCAGAACCATTGAGGGTAAAAAAAAAAAGAAAAAAAAAAAGGTCTCGTTCGAAGATTTAACGGTGTCCCGCTTGGAACGTAAACCCACATTCAAATGTCAACGGCCCTTAACACTATAAAACGCAGCCGTGGGCCCGTCTTTGGTTTTTACAGCAGTCTGCTCCCTGCTCCGCCGCCCAAATGTATTTAAATAAGTCATATGTTATCGCGGCAGTGAAATCTCCCATTAGATTCCACTGAGGGCAGCTTATACAAAAAAAAAAAAAAAACACATACGGCGCGTGCAAATGCGTAGTCATCGCAGGGGGATCAGATCAGAACGCGGGAGGGAACCTGAACGGGCACATCAGTGAAGCTTTAAAACTATCAGGAAAAAAAGACCATGGGTGCAAAAAATATGCCTAAATTTATTATGAGATATTATGGTTCATCGGAGGCTTTGGTGGATTCATAAAATGAGAGAAGCATCACTTCGATGTGCTCGACTTGGCCCCTCACACTCGCTGATATTACAGTTTTTGACACTGAAAATGGTGGCTTTGGATCGAGGCATCGACAGCCAAGTGGGAGTTCAGAGGGTGTAGCTGCGACTGCGCTGCAAAAGTTCTGGGGTCATATCCAATTGTAGTTAATCATTAATTAAGCGATAAAGAACTGTTAAGTTTGAAATAGAATGGCCTGAACTTGACAGTAACGTAAAATAACGAGCAAGCCGGGTTCTTTATTGAAATGTCACAGACAACATTCAGCAATCGGAAGATTAGCTCTATACTTTGAAGGCATTTAAAAAAAAAACGGAAAATTAATTTCTGTTCAGAAATTTCAATCGCTCCATCCCCTCTGCCCGATGAGGCTTTTCACAGATGAGACTAACCAAGGCGATTGTATTCATAAAGGCCGATTTCTTTTTTTTTTTTTTTTTTTAATATACATTTATCTCTGTATGTAATTCGTTCGACTTTTTCTAAAAGTTAAGCCTTGAAGCAGAAATGGAAGGTTCGTCACAGAGAGCGTGTGTTCCTGCACTTTGATGCTTAAACACAGGAGTCCTGGCTTTGTTAGCCGGCGAACCCCACAGGTGAGCGGGACCAGGCCCAGTTTCCTGGGGCCCAACCGCAGGGCTCCCACCTGCCCGCTCTGGTGGAAGTCCCGTCACCCGCGGCGACGGTCGCCACGGCAACACAGTTCCTCCCCGCTGCAAAGGCAAGGCCTGGTGAAGTGATTAGTCCTCGCCCCCCCCCGTGGCGATCTTTTAATTGAGCTCCGTGCCATCCAGCCTTGTTAAAGCGGCTATCGGGGCAATGACCAGCGCACTGCCCTGAAAGAGAGACAGCGCCCTGCTGTCGCCAGGTCCTAATGCATCAGCGGGTCTTAACCAATCACGGTTTATTTGTCAGCATTGGGGGCGATTTACAGACTCACAAAACACATTTCTCTCTCTCTCTCCCTCCCCCCCTCTCTTTTTCTCACTCTCTCTCAAGCAGCGGTGGGCGACTGGCTGTCTTACAGAGAAGGATCCGGCTCCTGCTGTCCGCCCCCCCCCCCCCCCCCCCACGCCCACCCGTTCCCGCTCGCAGGCTTTCCTCCGAGGGGGAAGAAGAAAGAGACAGCCCGTTTCCTGAAAACAAAAACATAAAAGAGCCCGGGCCTCCATCGAGAAAAACAATCAGGGGAGAACACCGTCAGACTTGTAAAAGTCTGCTGGCCTCTGCAATTTCCTCTTACAGTCGGAGCGCTTTATAGTATGGTAATGACCTGTGAAACGTACGGGGCAGAGACACGGCCTGATGAAGGGAACTGCGGCAAACACTGAGCCCTCTCACGCGGGGGCGGGAGACCTGCCAGCCGAGGTTCAGTCTTCCCCTCACCTGGGCCTGGTCTGTCGTGCGGTTAACATTTGTACATAAATCTGACTTGCAAATAAAACGTAAGTATCAGTGCATCTCTCACAAAGACAGCCCATTGTGTTTTTGAGATCAACAAAAAGGAGCTCAACCAGACTATGTCTGTAAAGAAAACAATTCCAATGGTTTTTTTTTTTTTTTGTGGTGTTGTTGTTGATTGAATTCAGGTTCATAGTGTTGCGACACACTTTCCCGTGAGTGATATGTCTGGTTGTGACAGGCTCCGTGAAACTTAATATTGACTGCTCGCGCTCAGTCTCCTGTTCCTGCTCCATAGATAGAGTCTCAGCCTGCCTCCTCCCTCATTTCCTGCCTTCAGGCACTTCTTGTCTATTTCAAAAATGGAGGGAGGAGACCATGGGCACGAGGATGAGGAAACAGGAAACACGGAGACACACTGGGTGGAAACGGGACACCTCACGCCAGTGGTAACCAACGTCGTTGCTGGGGATCTACCGGCCCTGTAGGTTCTCTTTCCGACCCCAACAAAGCACGCTTCATTCAACAGCTGGAGATCTCGTCGAGCTGCTAATTAGTACAGTCGGGTGTGCCAAATTAGGGCTGGAATAAAAACCAACAGGATGGTGGATCTCCAGGAACGCGGTTGGTTACCACTGCCTTGTATACTGCTGTCACCCAACAGAAGCACGATTCTCTGGCTTTATTTGTTTTTTCTTGGACCATCAAGTATTTAAAAAAAAAAAAAAAACACTTCAGGATACAGCCGCAGTCCCATCTTTGGTTTCCTCTCAGAGTTCAATGAAATTCTCGTTAGAAATGTTCAGTATAGAATCAGATATTAGATTCTCTCAGGAAAGCAGTCATGAGCTGCTAAGTGGCTCATGCTGTTAAGGCACTGTTCTTGGTTGTGGCTGTGGATGGGCCCCATGGCCTGGTTTTGAATCTGGACCACGTGAGTGCTGATTGGCCAGCGGGGTGCCACGCAATTAGTCCTAGGGTGACAGGGTTTCAATCAGCCAGGGTCATCATGTCTCATCCTGCACCTGTAACCCCTGCTGGTTGATTGGCCACCTGCAAGGTACCCCTTTCTTTCCCGGACATGAAGCATCTTGGGTGGCACAGCAGTGCAGTGGATAGCACTGTTGTCTTACAGCAACCAAGTCTAAGGTGCAGTTTGCATGTTCTCCCTGTGTCCTCCGAGTACTCCGGGTTCCTCCCACCGTCCAAAGACATGCAGGTTAGGCTAACTGGAGATTCTAAATTGCCCGTCGGTATGAGTGTGTGATTGAATGGTGTGTGCGCCCTACGATGGATTGACGACCTGACCAGTGTGTACTGGCGCCTCTCACCTAATGCATGCTGGGATGGGATCCAGCCCCCCCCCCTTCACCCCCGCGCAACCCTGACCAGTAATAAGCGGGTTAGATAATGACTCATGTCTGTGTGTCCTGAGCCTGACAATAAGAAGCAGGACATCAAATGCTTCACAGCACATACTGGTGTGCGCCCTCCTGAATCGATACTGGAGGTTGCCACAATCAGCACTGATACACACACACGCGCGCACACACACATGAACTCACCTACCCACCCACACACACACACACACACACACACACACACACACACACACACACACACACACACACACACACACACACACACACACACACACACACACACACACACACACACACACACACACACACTCCCACCCACCCACCCACCCACCCACCCTTGCTCATTCCAAATTGTGGGGGAAGGCATAAAAAAACCCATAAAGAAAATAAACTGATATTTTTTTAATCTTCAGTACCCACTGTTCCGCCTGCGGCAATATCACACATGACTGACAGCACGCTGTCTTGACTCTATGTTTCATTAGTCAATCCATACTAATACACTGCATATAGAACATGTAATTATTACCAGCATATGTGCTGCGTATTCTCCTCACAGTGTTCACGTGCGACGCTCCTCGATAATAATCACACTTTTGCGGTGGGAGCACACCTCTTTATTAAAAGAATTATTTTCTCTCAGTGGCTCAGTGATTCCTTGTATTGACAGTGTCCAGACTCCATTACGCTCTGTGTGTGAACATGAGCATTGTTTTTTTTTTTTTTTGAACACAGTAAGCCGTGTATTACCTTTTGAGTACAGACATTATTGAGCTTCGGGATGTCATAAAAAAAAAAAATAGGATGTTATCTTTGAAAAAAATGAATAAATAAACACTGTCTGCACTCTCATCTCCATGCCTCCCGGATAGCATGAACTACCCGCTGAAAGCGAAAGCACGAAGGAGACAAGAGAAAGTACTTTGTCACTCGAGCGTCATTAAATGAAATTAAAATATACATGGGTGTTTGGCCGTTTATATGTTGCAAGAACAGCATTGGAATTCTACCCTACGGTATGTTATCGAGAAAAAAAAAAAAAAAAGAAGTAATAAAAATGCATTAATTCTGAGCCCTTGTCATATGTTATGCTATGCGCTGAAGAAGACTGATGACTCTGAAAAAGTAATTACCCACCATGCCCTGTTTCTTTTCTTTCTTTCTTTTTTTTCACTGAAGTATGTTTCATTTTCCAGCAGAGGAGGGCCAGAATGGATCATTTGAGCCCAAACTGGAGCAGGCACCCTGAAAAATGAGGTGTGTTGGGAGGGCGCTGGACACGATTTGGGAAACTGATTAGTGCAGAACGAGAGAGAGAGAGAGAGAGAGAGAGAGAGGCCCCGTCAGAGAGAGAGAGAGAGAGAGAGATGAAGAAGAGGGCACCTGCCTTTGTGATACATCTGAGGACGGACCAAAGAGCGAAACGATTGCCGGTCAATCGCGTGCAGTAAAAAGAAAACACACCGCTAAAGAAGCGGTAAAATAAATAGGTGAGCGTGATTTATGAGGTGGTCTCCGTGGAGACCATAAGAAAGGAGGATTTGTGCGCGCCGAGATTAACTGATGATTAGGACATCGTTACGGCACCGAGCTGTCGATGTACACCAGGTTGTTCATTAACCAGTTGGGCACCTGTGATAACAGGCTGCCTCTGGGGGGGAATCAGGAATAAATTGAGAATTAAGGCCCCCCCCCCCTCCAGAGTTTAAAAAAACAGCCCAAGTGAGAGGCGGAAGAAATTGAATCATGTTATTTTTCTCAGTCATTATGGTAAGATAACACCGGCAGCCTTACGCCTTATTAAAGTGATATGAATTAAAACTCATCATGAATATCAGCATGGCGGGTGGGGTGGGGGGGGGGGGGGTGTTGTTGAGCACGACGGTAACCAGAAACTCCCCAGACATAAAATTTGTGATAAAACTCAACGTTCTTGTACAACTCTGGAATGACATTTGTACATTTTGTTTTACATGCCAGATGGGAACAAGGAGTATGAACATAAAAATGAAAGTGTGTTGACAGATTGGGAAAATGTTAACTGGCCCAAATGTAGTAAGGCTCATTCGCAAACTCAATATTTGCACAATTATCGACATTGCATCAAAAAATCTACAATTCTTATCTATGAATGACTAGTGATGTCATCACTGAACATACTGTACATGAGGGGGCTTGCTGGACCTCAACTATTTTTGTCATAAAACTAGTTTAAAAATAAAAAAAGTCAAACTTAACAAGCATTTTTGTTTTTCTATTTAAATTTAAAATTTGCCAATCGGGCACTTTTCAAACAACAGGTGATATTTTCTTTTTGAGAGAGGAAAAACGTTTTTAAGACTCTTTACAAGACTAAAACACTTGTTGAGATGGACTTTTTATGAATTTAAACTAAAAAAAGACTATAAAAGACTAAACCGGGTGAAACCATTAGTCTATTTATTTATTTATTTATTTATTTGGAGAGGAGCCAAAATGGCAGCTGGTTGATCAATCTGACGTGTCAGTGACAGTTGAGCCAATTTAGCAGAAGAGACACAGTTGGCAGCAGTGACCTATACCGGGTAGCAGCCTTTCTGCCGCGATGCATCCCAGAAATAGAACCACGTCCCAGTCGGGCCACATGAATGGTGCTCGCATCTTTAACCAATCAGCTCTCGTTTTTTTTCCAGAAAGAGTAACGATTAACGTTCGTTTATGTTTTTGAATATACTCATGTGATGGATTGTTACTCCTAAATTTCTGAGTCCTTTAGCTTATGTTTCCCCTCTCTGATTCTAAGGTCACACACCTTATACATAGTGTAGGAATTCATCAAAGATGGATTGTTACCCCCTTACATGCCATTTTGATGGTGCTCTTTTGAGCTAAAGCAAAAGCATATCATAAATAAGACATAGCATCTGTTACAACAGGTGTGACAGTGTCTTACAGCTTGAGACTCATAACATATCAACGTCAAAACGCCTGCCGTGATGCATGCTATGATGCACATTGACATCATGGCTTATGTTACATCCTGAGTTATGCTAACTATGATAAAAGTACCGAGCGTCACCTGTCACTTGGAGAGAAGAATACAGTCGCATCTGAGCGACCTCAAAACAACAATAAATCGACAGGAGAGAGAATCAATTTTTGGGGGGGGGGGGGGAAATCACAAAGTGGTCTTCATGCTACTTTCATCACCTACATTGAGAAAATACAGATCTGCTGAAAGTACAACTTGTGCCGAGATCAAACGGGATGGTGTGCAGACATCAAACGGGACGTCAGGACACCTGAGCACCTTTCCTCTCAGGTCTCTCAGGCTCAAAGTGCCTCTCAACGATGCGGCGAAACACTCCACTATTTCACGGTCAGACACAACCGCGGCTTCAGTAGTTTCAATTTGTAAGTAGTCTGACTAACATTGTGTACGCAAGAACGCAGTCAAGCACTCGGACTTATCCTTTGACAGCCTGCTGAAAGATTGTGTGTGGCAGCCAGATAGATAATGTGATGACATCATTGTGAGATGATCATAATCGGCTTGTGTGAGTCTTGCCTAGTGGGCATTTTGTTCACATTTTGCCAGACTGGAGCAAACAGAATCGCACGTGGGTTTCCAAAGAGAGGGGAGAGCAGACAGTTAAGGGAAGTGTAAGAAAGAAAGAAAGCACAAAAGCAGAATTAAAATGGATTCTTCATGGCCATAGGGAAAAAGTGGCATCAGTCAGCAGTTTTCGGCTAATTTGATAACAACAGATATTGATAAATAGGTATTGATTTCAAGGTTCATTAAGAAGGCTAAAGCTGAATGTATGATGTTAATTCCAAATGCATAGGCAGGTGCCTCAGCTAATTAATTTATCTCGCTTTGTACCGCACTGCTGAAACCGTTCCTTAATCACTCCTTAATTATTTGATCTGTTCAATGGGGGAACAAGCTGTAGATATGGAACCATTTCGCAATTAAGTCTCCATCTCGCGCTCTCGGTTTCAAGACCTCTTGAAATAAATGTGGCCTGGAGCTTGGTCTCAGTACTCTGTCTTACCCACAGATTCAATAATACTGATTTAGGTAGTTGAAGGTCATATGCAATTAACTGAAACCAGACTTTTTTTCTCATTCAACCAAACACAAATTAAAGCTCTTTTGAAAAATCCAAGAAACAGCAAAATGAGGCCTGAAAATTGTGGTGTCCTTGGCTGGAAGCGGAAAGTTTAAAAAAAAAAATTTTTATAGGAGGAAGTGAACTTACTATTTGGATACAGAGAATCTGATTGCCCGTCTCCAGTTTCACAATCATCACTGTTTTAATGCAGTTAATAAAATGTATCAAAGCATGAAACATAATTTAGTGACTAGGGGAATAGCAGGTACCTACAGGCTATCAATCATTGTCAGCAAGAAGTACAGTACGCCTCTACGAACCACTCAGTCACTGCCCATCTTTCACCATGGTCTGAAGACCCATCTCTTCAGACTATATCTGGACTAACTAACTATCACCACACTGCAGGGCACTCCCAATATGGGATCATTTTATTGCTTAAATCCCTCTACTTTGTTCCTATATGACCTCCAGTACGCACTTATTGTACGTCGCTTCGGAGAAAAGCGTCTGCCAAATAAATGTAATGTAATGTAATGCCTCTCCTCCGATTGGCCCAAGCTCTCATGCTGCATCATGTTGCGTTTTGAGTGTGAAATAGTCACTGGTGCTGTATACCAGTGTAACTTGGGCTGCAGTGCTCCTAACGTGAGTGCAGATGACGTGAGCGAATGAGACGTTGAGGAGAGGGGCACTGCAGTACCTTTCACATTTAATAAAGGGTGTACATTTTCATTACGGTTCATGCAATAACGATTATATACAGTACATCCTATAACGCAGGGGAGCAGGCGGAATTGTCACAGTCGTGTTTTAATTTTTTTTGAATCGCCATAATGAACGCAAACGGAAAGCAGAGGCGGTTCCGGGTACGATTTGTCCCGGTTACGCTGAGACAGCCCTGGTAGCAATACCCTCATGAAAACGGTTTAAGGATGTTGTCAGCGCGTATCGGCTCGATGGTGACATTTATGAATTCTCATCTTCAATTTCAATTTCATTTCACTTTCCTATTTATCTGCGGCGTGAGTTCTATATCCTGGGTAATAAAAGCGCACTGAATTGCGAGCCGTCACGCTTATCTCTGTGTCCCCCGTGTGTTTCGGTAACTGGCGACAATTCAAAATTCAAAAGTGTGCGTGTCGCGCCTCTGAAAACACAAAGTGGGTTGATTTGTTCCCGGGGTTGAGTCTGTGACCTCGGAAACCAGCCACCTCATTGGTTAGCCAGTACAGAGCGTCTACTTCCTGAAGACGACAGCAGTCAAAACAATACACAACAGACCAAAGGCTTCTTCATTCTGACGGATGTTTCTCATTCCAATTTCTGGTGCCAGAAGTATTCTTTAATGCCTTGAGGCACTAAACAGACTAATAAAAGTCGCTTGCCTTGTTTCTATTTAGCGTTAAAGCACGGACAGCCGCAAGTCAATGAGTGGACATTACTAGAATGTTGATATATGATTTAACAGCGTTTTGGTGTTTTTTTTCATACGTTAATAATATTGTGTATTTCCAAATCAACAACCTCATTTGTATGAGCCGAGGTACAGGCCTTTTGTTTACAATAGCTTGCTGGAGGTAGCCTAAAGGAACCTGTTCATGCAACTGCATGAACAATGGAGTCAAAATACAAATTTTTGTGTCTCTAAGCCATGGTAGTAAACACATTAGACTTCATTTATAAGGAACACAATTGACTTTGCCCTGGTGTTTTGTTTATATAATAAAGTGAAACCAATAAAACAAAATTAATTCATTAACTCCACATTTTCTTTTAACTAGTGGAAAGTCATATTTTCCCATGGTTTTGTATGTTTCTGTGCTATGGTGAACACTGAAATGAATTTAGCAACCTTGAAAATGTGCAACTCAAACAGACCTTTTGGCATAAGTGGTCTGACCAATGCATCATAACCATGAACGCTAATAATTTAATGAGACCTAATATTCATTGGCACTGACCTTTTACAGCCACCGTGGCATGTAATCAATCAACATTTGTTTCTATCTTTTACTATTAAATGCAACTTTTAACCGTTTTTTTCCCCCGCAAACTCAATTTGAGTTTGTTTTAGTGATCGCTGGACTCACCAAACTGTATGTGCATGGGGAAAAAAATATTTTCAACGTAAGTTAAAGGCAAATGTTGGCTGAATCCCAACCCTTATCTCAATACGGGAAGCCAAAGCCATCTTCAAAGAGATAAGGGATTCATCCAGCGGCTTTGATCGAGTTGCATATGCCCTTAACCCATCCAATACTGTCAATAAAAATATACAGTAAATGTAGCCCGCAAACAAAATGGTGAAAGCATTGACTGGCAGAGATGCCGCTTGAGAAAAAACTGTAATAAAACTGTATATGTCCTGTTATTTTATTGGATGGCCCATATTTCCATTTTTCTACATGGCTTTGATCATGTTTTGAAAAAACAATGACATGGCGTACATTGCCAAGCAGTCTAGGTTTCAATGGTACAGAGCGCATCAGAAAGAAAAGCACTTAACAACACAACTGCAGCCTGGATTGGCTCGCCAATTAATGTGGTCAAGAACGCGTACAGGGCTAAAAGTAATCCTACCGCAAACAATGGATTCTGTGGATTATTTCAATATAACATTTAATCAACGGGTTTAAAAGATGATTAAGCTACCAATTAATTCTGTTTCTGTGTTAGCAAGCTAATAATCTGCCATTTTGATTTCAAGGACCAGTGAGAACATTCGCTATGAAGTCTGGAAAAAAATTTTTTTAAATCACACTTGCAAAACAATGGCTTTCTTCCTCCTCTTTTTTTAATATGACTAAACGTTTGTGAACTTCGCACTGAAATAGTCAGAAATCAATGACACTTTCATGAAAACATTCAAAGGCAGGGTTTTTATTTCAAATGATGAGAGTGCCACAGCGAGGTGTTTAATTGGACTGGTTACAGGCGAGCCCGCCAGGCCCGTTCTCTTTGTCCCCACTCAGGTGGACTCACACTGAGGACCCCCCGTTGCTGTTTTCATCACGGCATTAAAGCCAGCTAAAGGTCAATTATTACGCGGCGGATTGAGATCTGAGCTTGTCACACTCCACAGATTAATAAGAGTAAGACCTCCCATCATGCACTCCTTTCATAAGAAACCCCAGCCCGCAGCCCACCTGATCTATTATGGACCCATGGTAACTGCTCTCTGTTAAGACACACTCAAACATACTGGGGTCAACATTGCACAGGTCTCAAAAACACAGGTGTCAATTTTATTGGCACCCCTAAAGATTCTTTAAAATAAAATCTAACAAAAGAAATTAGCAATAAAACTCTGGTAAATCAAGCATTATTCAGTGTTTCAGCAAACCTTTCTCTTGACAGTAAACATCACAGCTAAATACAAATATAATCTTACTCAACCTAATATACATTATTTGGAAAGAAATATTTATCTATGCTTACCCCTATCTAATGGAACCCTCCAAATACCGGCCAATGCGATCAGCAGTTGCCCGTCGCCCTATGGAGGCACAATCCAGCATTTGAACAATTCCAGCTGGATTCGAACCGAGACTGTGCACAGTAAAACGTCCAGTGTTAATGCAACTCTAACAGATAACATTTGGTCCCACGCTGACCAGAGTCATTATCTGGTACAGTTTTGAATTAACACTGTTAAGTGTTGAATTAACACTGGACATTTCACTGTGTCGGGCTCATCCATACACCGCAGCACAGGGGCATGACCGAATGAGTTACCCAGCAGCCCTCTTATCTATGCTTTCTAATGCATTTTCTCCCTTGCAGTCTCAGTATGGCAGCAGGTTGCAGTGCTCATGGAAACAGCACATTCTTTTTCTCTGCACTCCCAGTGCTCCAGGCTACAATGATGTGGGGAGCTATCTTTCAGCTAACAGGCTTGCAACTTGTCATTTTGGCGCCGAATCCTTTTTTCTCCCCCCCTCTTCTTTTCCTTCTTTCTTTCCACAAACCAAAACGAGCAGGCTGTACGGGAAGAAAAGGAAAAGCAACGGATAAATATAGCACTGAGGACTGAGATGGTTCCGTGGCGAAGACAAGATTGAACATGCACAAAAGAGCCCCCTTCAAAGACCTGAGTACAGCACCATAACCTGAAGGCAACAACCGAACAGCAAAAGGAAGCTTAATATAAAACAACGATTTCTAAAACGAGAACTGAACAGGGCACAGTTCAGTGGCTTCGAATGCACTGCTGGCCTTTTTACTACCATCAGCTAAAATTAGGGTAGCCTATCGCCATTCATAGCCTCTCCAGTCAGTCCCTGGCCCAAACCACCATTTCAGGGTTCCAGTTATAGTAAGAAAGTAAGAAAGCCGACAGTTCGTTGGTCTTTCCGTTTGGTTTACAGATTATTTCAAATACTCTGTGAAATCTTCAGTTTATTTGAATGCGTACACAGAAATATCGTTTTAAAAATAAATACATTTTTGCTGGGCTTGCGGCTGCGGTGTGAAAAGAAGCAGCAGATTGACCCCGTGTGGTTCGGAGGAGAACCGCGAGTCGTTGCCACACTGACAGCAGGGGGCGTGTATGAGCACGCAGGTGGGACATTTCCAGATTCAGGTAAAATCAGAGATGGCACGTTAAAAAAATAATAAAAATTTTAAAAAATTGAAAAAAATATTTTGAATATATTTTCTACTCTATGTTTTCTACTGAATTTTTATTTTATTTTTAGTTTTCTTTTTTTTTTTGTGGCGGTTAGTGATCAGGGCCGAAGGCTTGCTTGCATTTTGAATTCCATGCCTCTCCTTAAACCCCATTCTGACGAGATTAGTTTTACCAAAAGATGTTCTGTAATTGGAATTATTACCTATTACTCCCGTGACTTTAATCCCCTGAGAATCTGTTATGTCGGTAATTTTCACCTGGCTGTAAAGTAAATTTGCCGGATTAAATTTCCTACTGTATTTTGGGGGAGAGGAAGTAGATAACTGAGGTCGTCTGCTAATACTAGTTTTGTGTGATTAGACATCTCAGTAATTGCCACGAAATGTGCCGTTTTTTTTAATTTTTTTTATTTTTTGGCTACTGGACATTTTGATATCTGACACCCGGTAACTGGGGTGGGGTTACTGGATTTTTTTATCTCGTCAGAATGGTCCGCTGAAATTATTCACATAATCATAATTCCTTTCAGCAACATTACCACGGCTACAACAGCTACATCTGCAAATAGAATTAAACTAGATTTAGATTAGCTTTAGAATTAGATTTCAGATACATTTTAGCCCAGATAAGGCTCAAATTAACATTCTTAAATGTATAGCAAATCTAAATAAGTTTGACCTCAACAGAGAATTGAGTGGACGGTGTTCCGTTGTGACAGTTCTTGCCTGAACAGTGATTATTTAAGATTTCTAGATTTAACAGTGCAATTATAATTGTCAATTAAATCAAAGAAAAAAGTTTAACTCCGAAGTCTATCAAAAGCTATCTGTGAATGAACCAGAACACCAGGCTCCATCTTTCTAAGAGAAAAGTGGGACCAAAGCAAGAGACACGGAAAGAGAGGGGTAGGCCCTCAAATTAAAACTCAAAAGGACTGAAAACCACCTCCCATCTGGGATTTTACAAAAAAAACAAAAAAAAAAAACAAAACAAATTAGCTATTGGCAGGAGCTGATGGTTGCGTTATCTCTCGAGAGCTGGGCGTGGCGCCAGAAACTAATGATGGTAAATAGTTGAGTGACTCATACATTCTCTTCTGTATTCGTCTGCATAAATCACGCGTCTTAAATAGTACAGATGATGGCATTAACAAGTAGGTGCTGAAAATGTCTGGAAGTCTCAGTTATATATAACTACCTCAAAATGGTTTTTGTCCTGAGTGCAGCTCGGCAAGTCCCTGATGAAAGACGTTAAAGCAAAAACCCTCCAGATCTAACCTACATCCGGTAATAAAAGAAAAAAAAAATTTCTTCCTCCCAGACATTGAGAACGTTTTCACATCTACCTGAGTATCTCACGCATGGAAGAAAAGTCTAACTTAATCATTCTGGACTGAAGTTTCGATTTTGCTAGCTGCTGTATTATTGCATGCATTTCTGTATAACTCTTTCATGTTTTTTTTTTTTTTTCCATGTTATTGCATAACACATGTCACATTGCATAATAAAAAAAAATATAAATCTATGCCGCATTCCAGCAGACAAAGCAGAAATACACTACAGACCGGCAATCTGCAGGAATAAAATTGTGTACAATACTGTAAGTCCCAGCGTCCGCTAGCATGAATAAGCGTGTGGTCGAATGGCCATGGACCATTATATTGGAAAGTAAGATATGTCGTATCTGGAGGGCAAGCATTAGAGGGATTCTATAGTTAGAGTCCCCATACATGAGCCCCCAGGCCACTCGTAATGTCTGAGTTCAATCGAACTGTACCAATTTGTTTGATCCAAGATGAAGGGCTCCAATTAATGTGGATAGCATTGAGCTATATATAGCGTGGACTTTGACGGACAAAGAAAATGAGTTACATCTGATTGGTATTTTTCAGTATGTCGAGCGGAGTGGTGAATGCTTAAATATAAAACATCAGTGTTGCCTGATGAAAAATCTAAAGATTCAATTTAGTATTTGTCTCTTTTTTTCTCACAGAAATTGCATACATATAATGGCCTCATACATTTTGAAAGCCCTGCAAACACTGATAAGGATAAATGTAATGACAAAAATATGTAAATCACTCCAAGTCCCATTTTCTCATAGCCGCCAGGCAAACATTATCTTGAATAATGATATATTATTCCAATGATAAAAATAATGATTAATTACAGTGATAATGTTGTTTGTACAGTCACAGCTAACTCATAGTCATAGTGCTGAATACGCAGTAAATCCCTATCTTCTGTGATGAAGCTGATGCATCCACACTATTTTTTCATCCTTTTTTACACAGAAAAGTAACAAGGCTGGCTATATCCCCTTCCATTTTACTAATCTGCTCAGTCTGGTACATCTTTAATGATGAAGTCTAAGATGTAGGCCTCAAACATTGCAGGTCCACTAAATATTTATTATTGAATTTGGCTCACAATTAAATTCAAGGGATTAGAGTGTTTTATTTTTCTTCAGTAACACTGTGTGGCATGTCTGGCGACTAAACACATTAAATAAAAGTTAAAAAATAAATGAATAAAAACTTTGTATTGAAACAAATGCATTTATTTTGAGTCAAAGGTGCATCCAGGCTTCAGCAGTGGGATTAACCCACCAACAGTTGTCCACCATTAGAATATTTGTCCACAGGACTATTGAACTTGCACCCCATAGATCATTTTGGGTGGGTATGGGGGGGGGGGGGGAGCAGACAGAAGATAGTGTTATGTTGTGTAATGAATCATCAGCACATTCAGAAAAGGGCTCAGCATTTTCATCTCCGAGCCTTCATCAGCGAAATGATGTTAACCGCTGATGGCAGCCTTATATCGCTCACTCTCAAGCATCTCCACAAGCACACAGACTAATCACAAAGACACTCCCGGCGCTTCAGTCAAGTATTTTACGCCATGCAACAATTTAAAAAAACAAATTAGTAACAGATTGTGCTTTTATTTCAGCCCTTTGGATTAGAAACAGAGGTTCATATATCAAAGGAATTCTTTTTAAAAATTTAAACTGGTTTTTAACATCTTACTGATCCAGATGCCCTGGCTGCCTGAAACGTGTGCCCTCCTGTTACTCTTCAATCTGTTTTTTTTTTTTTTTGCATTTTCATATCTACCGTATATAGTTTGTATATTTTATTAAATCTTAACAAGATGATAATTTTTTTTTCTTATGCCATACCCAATCACATTAAAAAATCTGTTGGATGATTGGAAATTGTTAACAGAGATCTCTGTGCCGTATAGTGAAAACAAATCTAGAGTGGTGTTGTTGCACATCATTTAAATGTGGTGTGTTTCATCTGCTTACATGCTGGCCTTGCCTCTAATCTCAGAGGAACTGTTCTGAGATACGATGGATGATTCCATTCTCATCGACCATACAGTAAAAGGTCTAGTGTTAATTCAACTCCAACCGAATATTTATGGACTTACTCATTACATTACAGGCATTTAGCAGACACTCTTATCCAGAGCAACTTACACAACTTTTTACATTGCATTTAAATTGCATCCATTTAAACAGCTGGATATATACTGAAGCAATTCAGGTTAAGTACCTTGCTCAAGGGTACAATGGCAGTGCCATAACTGAGAATCGAACCTGTGACCTTTACATTACAAGACCATTATACAACCTTACTCATTATACTACACTGCCGCCTTGCAGGAGACCATACTGTATGTACTCTGGAAAAGTTGACTTGACACGGGACATTTTCCTCTGCACCTGTGACAGTCCACCAACTGATCACCAGTCAAGTTCCACCTAATTCACAACATCATCTCAATAATACTGATCAGCGTTAATGTGTTTTAACAGTGATTTCTAAACATTCTTACAACATTACGGAAATGCGGTGAGAAGGGTATAAAGTGGCCGAGTTTTGAAAATGTTCAGCTACTGAAAATGAACGCCCACAACTGACTTTCTGCAGGTGTAAAAAATGCACAGCACACAACGTTCTTCACTGAAGTGCTACGATGGTAATGTTCAGCTTTTGAGGCAATTTTCTGAGAGAAACCATCAGTGATGGATAATTTCCCGTCGTCGGTGTGAGTCTGCATACTGAGTTTGAACTTTCTCCCTCGTAGAGTACTTTGCCTGATATCACCCCAGTGCGATTAGCCTAGGGTAAGATACCTCTCATGTGCCAAATAATGCACACAGATATATGGACACCATAATCTATGCACATACAACTGTAACGCAAATATTTTGCTTTCAAAAGAAGTCTGTTCCTCTGATTTACAGTTTCAGCAGGATCTTAGAGATACGTAACTCAGTAGTGTACGGTCTGTTTTAGTGTAAATTAAAGCTGTGTTCGAATGGAGAGCTTTACTCCGTGAACAGGGTAACCTTGACATTTTGCCATTTTCCAGCAGACATTAGAAACATTAAAGATGGAAACAGAGTCGCTGGGTCTGAAGTTTTATATCGTCTGAAAGATCGCCCGTCGGCCCGCGGCTCTGAGACGGTTCTCAGATTTTTCATTCTGCCTTTGACAGCATAATAAAAACACATCAACAAAATGTCTGGCCACTGAAAGATCATCTGATTTCTATGGCACGATATCTGTTTATTTATTTAATTCATCCACAAAACTGAATTCCAGAGCAAGTTCCCTTTCTGACTCTGCGGAGGCCTGGTCTGTTCAGGGACGACCGGTTCACAGCTCACATAAAGCTCAAATACTCTGAGTGTTTTTCAGAGTAATATTGGTCAGATTTCTAGTGGACAAGGTCACTTCTCAGCAACTTTCAAAGCAGAGGGGGAAAAAAAAGGAACTCTAATGGCTCAGCCTTTATAGCAGCATTTATATAACTGTTTATTGCACAAAGACTATTTTTAAATATCCCTCTTAATTCAAACTATAAAATTTGTCATTGGACCCCTCAGTTTCATAATTCAAATCCCCCATTTTCATAATTTGGACCATCAAAAAATAAGGCAGTGGCATTTTTTCATCTCTATTGCAGTGCAAATTCATTGACAACCATCCATCCATTATCCATACCCACTTATCCTGGTCAGGGTCGGGGAGGGGGATGGGGGGGGGGGGGGGTGCTGGAGCCTATCCCAGCATGCATTACATTACAGGCATTTAGCAGACGCTCTTATCCAGAGCGACTTACACAACTTTTACATAGCATTTTTACATTGCATCCATTTATACAGCTGGATATATACTGAAGCAATTTCGGTTAAGTACCTTGGCTCAAGGGTACAACGGCAGTGTCCTACCCGGGAATCGAACCTGCGACCTTTCGGTTACAAGCCCAGTTCCTTACCCACTGTGCTACACTACAAGCATGCATTGGGGCGAGAGGCAGTGTGAAATTGGTGGCGACTCGTAAGGGCAGCAGGACTGAACCTGAATGAAGCTGCTCATTCCCTCATCGGTCGAAGGACTCGCCGCAGCAGCGACAGTTATTTCTGGCGGGTGTGGGGAAGAAGGTGTTGTAGGCTATTTTTCCCAACACTGGCGCCGTACTGCGACTGGACGACACTGCTCCTGGATGACATCACTTGCGTGTTTATCTTCGCCCCGAGGTGCAACTTTGACGCTGGTGCGACTCTCGAACGCTTCGCCGTGGCGTTCGGCAGCTGTTTTCGAGAATTAAATTTCTCGCCGTGGCGGCAGCTGCCTTCTGCCTCCGGTCGCGGTTCTCCGAGGGTGGCTTCCCCGTCCGGCGTGTTCGCCCCCACGACCGTTTCTCTTTCACCGAGCGACGCGCTTTTAAAAATTTTTTAAAGTTTTCATGCGTGCGCTGGCAGCTGCTGCGCCGACTGACGTTCTGGAAGATTTTAACGAGCCGGAGCGCTGGGAGGTTTTGGCTCGGGGGCTCGGCTAACTGGTCGCCTGCCATCGCTGGTCGTCTCGAAGTGCGTCGGCACAAAGACGCCGGAAGCTGTGCCGCTCCAGGGCAGTTTGAATGCGTCTCCTGCCCAAAAAGTCCACTTCTTTTCACTATCCTGTCATGAGCACGGGCTTTTAAACGCGATTAGACAGATGGCTAAACTCCTCTTAACATGTAAAACACAACAGAGAGGAATGACCTTCACGCTCGTTCATCGTGAAGTGGAATGGTTAGCTATCTTGCTCAAGGGTACAATGGCAGTGTCCTACCGGGGATTTTAACCTGTGACCTTGAGTATACAGGGTTAACTCCTTACCTGCTTTTTCTTATTCATGCTGGGAACACAATGTAACTTGCTTTTTTTACTGTGGTTTTTCCATATCACGGGATAGTGAACAAAACATGAAATTTAGATTGTTTTGATCACTTAATGTACAATTTAACGTTCCTGAACTCGACTAGCCTGAGCCAAAACGAGGGTCGTCCTGAGGAATAATGTCAGAGAACTTTCTGTGGGTCAAAAAACTTGAACATGAATTCTAAAATTAGAAATTCAATTACTCATACATTTCAGGGTTGAAATTAGCAGTCTGAGGGTACAAGATGATGTGCATTTTTAGCATGTCCTCTTGCAGGCTTTGTAAAAGCCACCTAATGCCATTTAATCCCTGTATTCATATGCATATACCTTGTATATACTGAAAATGAATGTGTAATGCCGCAGCGATGAACATTGTATATGCAGGTAGTTACCTATTCAAAATCCCATCAATATATTTTCCCTCTGGAGTCGTTGATGTTTGCTGCTTTGGGAAGCTTATTTATATTTGAGCTCTTACACTTTAATAAATAAATAGCTGTATTTCTTTCCTGGGACTACAAATGGCTCAAAACATTTCACGAGCATTGACACTTCCCTTCTAAAGAAAACGCTAAAAATGCCTTTTGGAATCCGTCACTCGGTGAGTAGAACAGTGTTTTGCTCCCGTCTGCAGCACACCAATACAAACTCAAAGGTTTTAATCATAGCAGCGCATGTGAATTACTCCCCGTCTGTGATGGGTCTAAAAAAAGAACATTGCACATTTCCACTTAACACTTTAAAGAGACTAAATGCGGCTGGTGTTGCTGGAGGCCTATCTTTCAAACAGAAACAAGAAAGAGCTGAGCCTGAGACTCAGTTCAGTATTGGAAGTGTTACCCGTGACGTTAACTTGGGGCTCGGTCTTTGGAAGACTCATTATAAATGGGAAATTGAGCGTGCTAAAAAGGAAAAGAGGAAAAAAAAAAAAAAACAGAAACAGACAAGACAATATAATAATCTGAAAAAAAATTATGACAGCAACGGCATATGAATGAGGACTTCTTTTTTTCAAACGCTGTTGATTTGGCATTTTCATCAGGTAAAAGTAGAAAGGCGTTTTTAGAGCGCTGTGGAACTTAGCTTTTAATGGCAATTCTGTTCAGAGATCCTAGATGTTAGCGATATGAACAAAACGGTCTGTGTGATTATTTCAGCAGTGGTCCCCAGTCAACATGCTCACACAAGCACTCGCAGCACAGACTGATTGCGCTAATAAGGGGGGGGGGGTATTGGGGGGGGGGGGGGGGGATCAGGTAGCAGGGCTGTCGCATGCATGCGGGAGCTGGAGATGAACCACATGGGGGGGGGGGGGAGTTTTCAATGCAGCACAGTTTCACGTCCAAAAGGGAGACAACAAACAACAAAGACCAGGAGACGCAAAGAGTCTATTAATCATATCGCATTGACAGTGATTCCCCTAATTATGTGGGTGGGACATGAAAGTAAGAATGTAGTTAGATACAGAAGAACAGAGATACATGAGAGAGATGGAGAGAGAGAGAGACAGAGAGAGAGAGCGAGAGGGAGGGGGACAGACGACTTAAAGACTCGACCATAACCGTCCGTCAACTTTATCAGCCGGGTATCAGTACCTGCGACCGTGCGTAGACTGGGCCCAGGATGGGGGTGGGGGGCTGGGGGGGGCTGGGGGGCTCCATTAGGGGAATACCGGGGGAGGATTTATAGCTTGACCTTTGAGGAGGCGCGGCGCGATTTCCGACGCGTTTACGGCCGTCGGAGATCGTCGTGACGACCGCCTGGCTGCCTCCGCGCGACGCGCCAGGGAGCGCGGAGAAAATGGAGACGTTCGGCCGCCGAGCCCTTGCTGCTCAGCGACTCGCCGGAAAATTGACGGTTATCCTTTTCAGGGGTAATTTCGCGAGCCTTGTTAGAATGATCGTCGGCCTTTGCGTATTCTCGCGAAATGTACACGGATTAATTAGCTATCATCCGCCTATTATCATTTAATGTGTGTGTGTGTGTGTGTGTGTGTGTCCCTGAATCAAAGCTACCCCAGAGCATAATTAACTGCCATCTGCAATTAAGTAAGTACAGAGTACTGGATTCTTCTTCTTCTTCTTCTATCAAAAAATAATAATAATCTAAACCGCAGCCTGTTTAGAATACCCCAGGCGCACTGATTATCTCTTAAATATTGTTATTTAAAATGTACATCGCATTAATATCTGGGTTATTGCAAATCATGTGCCCAATACATGTGCATAATTCCATGACAAATGCATACACAGAACACACACACACACACACACCCACCCACCCACACACACACACACACACAAAGAGAGCCACGGTGGCATCTACATAATTGAATATCTCAGTGATTATTTTTTTTAATATGTAAAATTAAAAAAAAAAAAAAAATGCTATAATATCCGTAACACTTCTAAATGAGATCGCTCATGAGGGATGTGTCTTATGCTGTTAATTACATCACACAAATTTAGGAAGGAAAACATTGTTAAACTGTTAGACTCCTGCCAAAGACCCAATCAGGACAAACCATTTTCCTTTTGGCATTGTGTTCACAACGGCCCCTGGGGCTTATAATTATACCATTCATCACGGCAATCATGCCCATGGACAAACAGAACTTTATTAGGAATTTATTACGGTCCCTTAAAGCCACAGGCTAAACCAACTCAAGTCAAGTCTTTCAATCAAAATCAATTTCATTCAGATTGCATGAAATGGCCTCAAAAATGCTATCAAGCATTTTATGTGTAAATAAATTATCTGTGGGCATTTAATTTCTTGGACTCAGTGCTTGGAGCAGACAGCAGTCATATTTAATTTATAAAATACTTTTTTTTATTCTCCATTTTTTAGACACACACTTTTTTCTGAAGCCATTTCTGGACTCAATAAACGTTTGTCTTTTGTCAGCAAGTGGAGTAAACGGGGTTGAAAATATCCATAAATATTAACTCTTGACAGGCAAACCCTTGGCCCTAACATACATGCCATAAGCCACACAGTCAAAGGAATTCATCATTGTGCAGCCCTTGCACATTTACCCATAGTATTACCCTTCTTTCTGCTATTATGGGGGGGGGTGATGTGGGGGTTCTGTAAATCTCTTTAGTCCCATGGGGCCTGGAATCCAGGCAACGAAAAATACACAGATGACCAGTCTGGGGAGCGGACACCACCTTATTATCGGCTGTCGGAACACTGTCTGGAACACTCAAATGACCTGAAATGTTCCAATATCAAAGACCGAATCTGAATCCAATATCAAATGCAGAATCCGAGGCTAAAGCACATCGGAAGCTTACCTTTAAAATAAAGATATTTTATATTCATTATGTTCATATTTTCAGGATGTAATGGGAAAGGGGAGAACATTAGTAGACTGCTCTTTTCTTTCCCCAAGTTTCTCATCAAGCATTGTGAGGACAGGAAACATTTTTTTTTTAATGTCCCATTTTGAAGAGCACAAAATGAACTGAGGCCCCGGCAGACAGCCGTTTCTATTGGAATGGAATTTAATACAACTTGTATGATGAAAACGATAATAAACTCCGGAGTTTCCACACCGCCTCGATTCCTCCTCAAGCTTTTCAGTCCAACCACTGCCAAAAAAGCCAGGCGGCAGGAAAAAAAAAAAAAAAAAAACCTTCAGAAGCAGAGAGAACGGCACTCGCATGCTAATCCCGCACATTATTTAGACATTACCCAACTGACAGTCACTGGTCCCTAATGTGTCCCACAATGCATTATCTGAAACAAATGATGCCACAAAGCACCCTAAAAGCCAACACCATTTCACACAACTGTCAGGGACCTCCGGCTCAGATTTGGAAATATTAGTTAATTATTGAGGGCGTGGGGAGAATGGATTCGGTAATAACACGAGCCGGGTGGAATTTAATTTCTTTCGCAGCCGAAATGGCATTTCTCCGCTCAGACGTTATTGGCCTATAGATCAGCCTTTTGCATCGCATGTTAAAAACGATCAGATCAACATCTATCATCAGACCACTGCAGCAGCTAAATAGTGTCTCACGGATTGTGTGATAATTTATAATAATGATGAAGAAAAGGCACCCTGTTTTTCACCCAGTCATCTAGATACGATTTTTCACAATACTATTCAAACGTATGGTCATATTATGCTATGTAAGTTATGGACATGTATAGGTTGGTCTATTTATACATTTGTACTTTTTTATGCATCTTTGTGGTCCTTTGACCTTTCAATTCAACAAGGCAGACGCATCTCCTCCATGTTGATCTTTTGTTTTGCTATTGTTGGCTTTCCGAACGAGAGCGCATAACTGGCATGAGCCCATCTATGTCCTACTGGCCTATTGGCACCACTCTCCCTCATTGCCCTCAATGTGGACAGGAACCGAGAGCACTGTACACTCCGTTGTGTGAAAGTTGTGTGCTACTCCCCGAACAGTAATGGCAAAGTACTATGGATACGGCTGAATGGCAATGAAAAACATTATCATCAGGCACCAGGGCCTGAACAGGCAGAGATAATGAGCTACTGATGGTTCGTTTAACTGCTGTACAATGATAGGGTGTATTTCTGCCTCCCACCAATGCATGCGGTGATAGCGAGCTAGCGGGTATAGATAGTGGATGTATGGATGGATGTACCAACACCCTGGACAACAGAAGCAGGTGTATAAACAAAGACATACATTATGTCACAGGCTAGGCATATGCTATTTAACATTAAGTGCACCGTGTACTTTATAGCTTGTGGATATTTTTTCTTATTTTAAAAAATATTATCCACTATGTAATCCCAGTTAACATACGCACAACCTTATAATTGCTAATGACACAGGGTGCATTCAGAGGCGCATTTTGTCTATGAAGAAAGGCACAGGCAACTTTCCATTAGGCTCGTAGCCAGAAATGTATTTTGGGAGGGATTTCTGCCTGCTTATTGGCCTTCCTGTGTGTGTAAATATTGAATTGGCTCATGGATCATCATCAATCCACTAATGAAAAAGACTGGGCCTTATTTTATGATAAAATTGGTTTTCGTTCCGTTTAATTACAAAAATACTAAAAGCGCTGGTGGCTGCTGGTTTGCTTGATGATATAAAACACGGATGCCAGAACAATTGTCTGGGGGCCAATCTTGACCCAATAAGTCCTTTGCTTTGGCTCGTTATAGGTAATGTAAAAAAAAAAAAAAACATCTTAAAATCTTAATGGGGAAATAGTAAGCTCTACCCGTTTCAAAACGCTGTCATACATAAAGTCAGTCTCAACCCCATCTTATTGTACTGGGAATCCAGTTTTATCTGTGGTCTGTTTCCCTTCACTAGCCCCTCCAGAATTGTAAGTTACATGCTATGATGATGAATCACTTTGTCAAAAAGTTTTTTTTTTTTCTTTTTTTTTTCCAACTGACCATTCAAGCTGCTGTACTGACACGCATGGTAGAGAGTGACACTGAAATAAATATCAAAGCAGCCACTGCGGCAGAGGAAACAGATCACCCGTAACGGGTACCCGCAAAGTTTACTACGGAAGTGACCGCCTGACCATGAGGTATTTTTCAGGAGTTTCGAACCCGAACCCAATCCCCCCCTCCCCTCCTCCTGCCACCCACCGCCACCCCTATTCACCCCCCTTGGAAGTTCACATACATTGTCTATTTGCCAGACAGACGGCACTCTCTGAGTCTTTAAGGTAAACCACAAAAAACGGAAAAGCATCCGAATTCACAACAGCTCGGCGTTCTTTTTAAATCACTGTCAACTGCGTGAGATCACTTGCGGGGAACCTGGAGAACACGAAGCCACTTGTGCTGTAATGGGCTCCAGCTAAAACTGCCTGTGGGCTTGTTCTGAGATCTAAAACAGCGCCGAGCTGAAAATAAGCAGTTTGACTGCACACTTTAAAAAAAAAATGTTTTAGACCTGTTTCTTCTGGGAGAGAAGAAAGGTGTTCGGTTCGGGGCTCTAGTTCAGGAAAGGTTTTTTTTTTTTTTTTTTTTTTTTTTAAACGGCATTTGTGATTGGAGGAAATTTCAAAATGAAACAGCGACTTTAAAGGAAATTGAAAAGAAAAGGGACTAAATCAAGGTTTATTATCTGTATGAGTGATCTGCTCTTTCTGATGATGGTTTGAAAGAGTCAAATCAGAGGCTGGGAAATTATACATAAAGGAGAGCGGAGACTAAAGAATAACTGCTTTAGTGAAGTAGTGCCTTTCTGTGAAGTGATCTGCATGCGCAATATGTACGTCCTGTTTTCTTTCTGAACATACAAACCTTCCTATGAGAATGAATCATATCTGGCTAAATAAAAATAGATGGTTTCAATGTTACACAAGAAATGCTTCAGTAGAGAAATGCACACAGGGTGTTCCCTACAGGATGTACAAATGGCAGAATAAAAAAATATAAATCAACCCCAATGAAAAGACAAAATCAGTAATGCATGATGCAGCAGTGATGTACCTGTGTGCATAATATGCTATGCAAGTGCTTCAAATGGTTGTTAAATAGAGCAAAAATCCATTTTGAGAATGGGAGATAACATCCAACATGACGAGGTGAAACAAGGGCTCCCCGTTTGGTCAATTTACACAATGGCCGGTGTGTGTGTGTGTGCGTGTGTGTGTGTGTGTGTGGGGGGGGGGGGGGGGGGGGAGAAAGAAAGGCCACGTGGTTTTAGTACCACCGAGAAACCAATAAAAAATCTGGTTCCAGGTCATACCAAAAAACAGCACGGATGAATTATTTTCAATTTCTGCTAATATTGCTTCTCCGCTTGTCACAACCTGCTGCTCCTATCACAGGAGAGGGAGAAGGAGAAGTCCCGGAGAAAGATGTCAGGGCCAGAAAAGCAAAAATAAGAGGAAGGCGAATTATAAATCTTGTTCCAGGCTGTCTAGACGGGTTTATATATCACTTGGCCTTTCCTTTTTGTAGTTTGAATAAGTCATGAAACCGCATTTCTATCAGCGTGTGCTGGAGGCAAACAACCATGACAGAAATAATTGAAATAATCTTATTCGCTCGGATTGTATTGGATTTTAAAATACCCAAATGATTGAGTCGGTTACCAAATGAAAAGATACGAAAATTGCTATTATTTCTCACTTCGTTTCTGAAAATAGTATTTCATTTCTTTCGCGTGTTATACACATCTGGGTATTACGGATTAGTTGTTTTTTTCTTCTTTCGTGCACATTTTAGTGCATCATTGGGTAACCCTGTTGGGTAGCTTAAGACTGGGTGGTGCTAATGAATTTCGCCCTAGTTTCTGATATGCAGAAAAACAAGAATAATTGCTGGTTGCAAATGAAACCAAAGTAGAGGGCCAGTGGAAGGGAGATTTATGAAATACATTTTTTTGTTCTAATGAGATCCTGATTGCTGCTGGTTAGATTTTTAGACTAATCTAAATGAAGGCCTAATGGTTGCAAAATGAGTACAACAATTATAATATAGTGTACCATGGGAAGGGAGAGGAGGGCATTGTGTGTATTTACTCTATATGGTATTTGTTACTATTTGTCAACCTGAATGAAAACTCAATAAATATCTTTATAAAAAGGAATAAATAAATGCAATGCAATATGTGGCAGAAACAGTACAAGTAATATGCAGGCTCGTTTTTGTGTCGGTTAGTGTACTGCAAGGATCCAACTGAACCAAACTGCAGATCTTTCTGAATTTCAAAAATCAATCAAAAGGTCACAAGAGAATGTTGTGAACATTAGAGATTATAGGATCCAGCCATGTGACCTACCCAGATGCACCTTATCTCTACCCTATATTTGATGAGCTTTCCATTTTATAGCCATTTAAGTGTGGGAAGATGAAAAGATGGTTGGACCTCTACTGTACATATGAATTCATACTACATTCAGAACCCGATCAGTAACTGTTGCTTTCAATTTGCCAGTACAAAACATATGGGATTTTGTCTGTTTCGCTCATTAGGGCATAGATGTCTCAAAGCTTTTTCATTTGCATTTGGATTGTTTACGATTCTGTTTGCCTCAAACAGCCAGCCTACGCACGGAGCGGAATCAATTTCCGGGAATGAAATGATTGCGAAATATTGTTTGCCTAGAGAGAGATCTGAGCTCCTTGTGTTCATCCAAGACTTCCCCCCCCCCCCCCTTATTTATTTGCAATCTGAATTGAAGAGTAATGGGAGCAGGGGCAGCAGCTGTTGCAGGAGCACTCTGGAGGAAAGGGGGGGGGCTGAAATTGGGCTCCCGGTGCGTAAGTGTTTGGGGTCTGTAATGGCGAGGGGGTCATAAAGGCAAAGCTGAGTGGAGAAAAGTCAGTAAGGAGTTAAAAAAATTAAAAACTCTGCATGATGAGGGGAAGGGGCCGGGGGTGGGGGAGGGGTTGGGGGTTGACCAGCCATTCATTGTTTTTTTTTTATGGAAGAAGTCCCAAAATCAGGACTGGAATGTTCACCACCCCGATCTGACATAGCAAGAGAAAATTAAGCCGGCAACGAAAAAGTCCCTCTTGTCAGTTGTGCTTGAGGAAGAGACTCTTCTTGCTCGGGAAACGGTTTGCTTCCTGCCAGAACGCTTGTACACGGCTGTACACAGTAAAATGTCCAGTGCTGATTTAACACTAACAGTGTTAATTCAGTTCTTAACAAATAACATTTGGCCCCCACTCCTGTGTGCTGTAGTTGGATACACACTCACTAGCAAATGGCATCATCTAACAAAGGGGACTTTCATCAAATATATCAGAAAAGTGACACACTGTTAAGCTAGACAGACAGTTGTGTAGTTGAGTTTATCTGTGACACACAGAACTTGGATCTCGCAGCTACAGTCACTAGTCTTGAATAGGTGATGCCAATCGGTTTTGTTGAGCCTCGCATTTGTTCTCTGTGAAACTGTGAAAATGTTAAAGTGAGAATCCGAAAGATGTGATCAATCTGAATGAATTGATTTTTTTTATTTGTTGTGCATAATTTCACAAATGCCGGTGGTTTTTAATAGTTCAGATTAGATGACATTAGAATGCTCATGAGCTAATTATCATCCTCATTATAGTATATTGCAGAAAGAGGACATTTGCCATAATTTCAGAAGGTTGATCCCATCTTATGGCTGTACTGCATCATAAGTAGATTCAAGCACCACCGTAGCTTAAGTGTTGCTAACCGTTCGTTTTGTGCAAGGCAAATCCCTCGAAGGGCAAGATCTGCCTAATCAACACCCGTGGCAAAAAGCCGAGAAAAGTCCCACTTCGGGGGATTAGGTCAACGATCTCAGCTGGACTGAACTGCCGACTCTCTCTGCCGATCCATTTTTCTCCTTCCAGTTCTTTTTTCTTAACGATCACGTTCGAGATGTCACCGGAAATTCACAGCGACAGAACGCTGGACCGTTTTCAGCACAGGCAGCATCGGGGGCATGTTAGCCTTTTTTTTTTTTTTTCTTTGCTCCCCTGCTGTTGCAGTAATTAAGGACAAACCTGGTGACAGGTCAAAATCCCCCCCCCCCCCCCCCCCCCCCGTCTCTCGCTTACAACTGAAATCATTTTCTGTGACGGCGGAGCGCGCCCGTGGCGTCCGCGCCTGCGGGGCCGAGCGCGTCCCGGAAGGGTCCCGTTAGAAAAGTGATGAATCTGTTCCTAAATGCGGAGCGCAATCTCATTCTGTCCGTCTCAAATTCCCATTAAGTGGTAAACGCCAATTTGATCGCATTTCATAATCACCTATGAGATTCTGCAGTGATCCTATGGAATTACGTTAGAGTTTTAGACTAATCAAGCCAAACCCGGCGTGCGGTTAAGCAAGCGTGGCGCAAATAGTTTATTTTAATTTTAATTATACGATTAATTAATAAAGTAATTAAGTATTTTAGCAATAATTAACTGTTCATCATTCGTACAAGGCAAGCATGATACCTTCGGCATATCTGAGCTGAGCGTGTAATTTAAAAAACCTCTCTGATCATTACGTTTAGTGGAATTATATTAAGAAAACTGCATTAACGCTAGTTGATCCAGTAAAACAGGAGACTGAACACAGGTTGGACTAATTACTTGTGCCATACACCCGGGATTTCAGGTCCTGATGCTGGAAGCCATTTTTTTTAACGCAGGGTGGATATTTCAAAGAATTTTCGGGGGGGGGGGGCAGAATCAATTGCATTCTCTTTCCTATTTCTGTGTAGTCACTGACCCCTACAGAGGACAATGGAGGTGTTGCTAATGGTCTGCTATTCATTAGGGCAATTACCAAAACACTCATCAGAAAACCGCCTTTACCAGGGAATGTACTTTCAACCCAATCTTTTCCACAAACCTCAGAACTCAGCGCTCTACGGTGGCTTTCAATGACTTTCGCTAGTTTGTGAATCCCTTGCCTGCCTGACAAGTAAATGTTTGGTTTTCTCTGCATCGAATCCTGCCCAACCCGCTCCCTCTGGCCCTCTGTCGGGGGCTGGCTCTGGCTCTATGTATATCTGCTGGTCATTAGCCCAGTGTTGTCACCCCCCGTGGTGGGCAATTACTGCATCCTGCACCATCGCGGTGTGTCCAATCCCACTGCATTGTGGGTACTCCCGTGGGAGTTCTCCCTCGTTCAAACGGAGATGCGTCTACACCTGGAATGTCAAAATATTGTCATGAAAAATAAAACGAATGAAATGAAATTTGAAATATAAAAAATAATGAAATGAATGGGCAAAATGTGGTTTCTAACAAAGCAGAACATACAGAAATATTTTGTGCGACAGTATGTGTTCTACCAGCAATTTTATGATTTGCATTAAATACTATAAATGCTCCCCAGGACATTGTTTTGTATTATGACCTTTTTGAAAATATCCACATATCAAGGGCTATAGGCTGTAACCCAAATATAATACATTCCCAAATGGTTCCTTTGCACTCAGATTGCCTTAGCAAAGAGAAATCAATGCAAATAACACATTACAACCATCACAACCTGATCTTTGTCTGCGGGAAAACAAGCTTTCGTCTGCAGTTGAGTGGGAGATGGTGTAATATTCTCCCTCTAGCTGTCAATCTTGGAGCGGGCTAAGCATAGGAATGTAAAAAATCAGACATATTGTTGTGAAACAGCCCAGTACAAAAATCTAATTATATTCCAGTGCCTGGGAGAGTAGAACAAGACTTCCAGACACAAAGCCAGGGGACTTCCTGTCATCAGATATAATTTCACTCCTACTACTTTTGCAACGGAGGACCGAACAGGCATTTGCTGAAGATGAGAGACGTCTTCTTGCACTTGCACTTATTCATCAAAGTTAGAAGACAAACGTTGATTGAATCCACGTCTATCTGAATGAATGTCTCACACACATCACTAAGCTAACCACCGCAAAGTATCGGTAATGGTAGGCCATTGTACATTCCGCTGAAGACCTCCTCATTGGTTCAATGTGCCTTGAAATACCAGGGATCACCCTGAAGCCTGGAAAATATTAAAGAGGGTAACCACTGAGGAGGCTGATAGATGCTCCTGTCAGCGCATACGTATTGTCGCTGTGAGGAAAATATGCATGAGACAAAGGCTCGGGGTCACTGTGGAAATGGAGAGACAGGCTGCACACAATAAAGGGACTCATTAAAGCAAAGATAACTAGCCTACAGTGAGTGTCCCTCAGGCTTTGAATGGGACCATGGGTCTACTGAGACAAAATCTCAATTTCTCTCCCCTTTGCGAAACTCCATCACCTTTATACAAGGCAATGCCCCTTAAAGTGACAGTTGGCTTATCCATTGTTCCTTACGCAGATATTGTTATCCAAGGCTGGGGAGCATGCTCAGTTTTAAATTCTTTAGCACTGCACCATATACGGTGCTAGATCAGAAATTAATAATGAAATCATAAAAGAGCATATCATTTTGATGATCCACAGGGTCACAACAGTGTCCCTTCCAGTAACTGAAATCAGTTCCATAAACTACTATACTCCACTCTCTCTCTCCGTCTCCCTTCCAAATACTCCTTCAAGAGGGCCAAGACCTTGCCTCTACCCTGTATATATATATATATATATATATATATATATATATATGATTCATTGAGTGGGCTCCAGAAATGTTAGTGCTCATCCACTTTGTGCTCCCGAAGGCCAATGACATCACTGTTAATGATGTCATAATGTTAATACGCGTCTCCGCATGGGTTTCACAGAGCTCAGCATGAGGGGGAACCAATGAAATTCCACGCTGGGAACTTCCACATCGGTAAACACGACCCGCCGCAATTTCATGCAGTGTGCAACCTGAGCGACTGGGTGGACGGGTACTCTGTGAGGCGCGGAATTTATCTGCTCGGCTAACAATTTAGGATTCCCAGAAAAGTATTGAACATTACTGGAAAAGGGTGGGTGGGGGGAGGGGAAAAATAAATCACCATTTGATTCAGCGAACACGTCTCGTAAAGCACTTCCACGGCACTCACGAGAGAACAAAAATCAGTCCCTTAACAATCATTTTCATTCCCCAGCCTTGCATTGTTTCAATGGGAACGTCGGGACTTGCGCACGAGCAGGCAATGCATCCCAATCGCCGTGGAAGGTTCCGGCAAGTGAACCTAGGCCTACTGTATGCTGTTAATAATGCAATTCAGTTGTTAATAATGGAGGGTGGTTTACAAAAGTGTGCCCCTTATCAATACCCCCTGAGGACAACAGACTGCGTTTATGGTGCTGACAGGTCAGCAGGGTTTGATAAAGAGACAGTTCCCTTTGTCACTCAGATACTTCCGCTGTTTGGTGTATCTGAGACGATTCTTACAATAATAGTAATAATAATCATTCACATGAATACAAGTTTCAGATGTTTCAAAGGAAATCGCATCATGTTCATTAATTCCACAGTGTAATGAAATCACCGTGATTAGGTTGAGTACAAAAATGAATTAAGATCATGCAGGTCAGAGACATTAAATATAAAATGTTTAACTGCTCTATAAACAAAGATGCTCTCTAAGCATGGATGTTATTTCCTTCAAGCCTAATTATCGAACATTGAAGAGAATTACAGCACCTCTTCCTTAAGGAAACACTTATGACTTGTCCTACTGCACCATATTACTCTGAACCATGCATGCAGTTACTGACAAATGGCATTCATGAAGAAAAAGAACAACATTTTCGCAGGTGTAAATAAATGGTCAACCGATGAAATTTTTCCTCTTCTATGCGCAAATACAGCGAATGCCGATTGACAAAGGAAGATGGATCTGATAATGCTAACGTGTTTATTTTTCAGTCAGAAATTCTGAGAAACAAGCATTAAAGCATTAATGATAAGGATGCCTCCTGGGCGCCTCCCTCTGGAGGTGTTCTGGGCACGGCCACCGGGGAGGAGACCCAGGGGCAGACTTAGAACACGCTGGAGGGACTACATCTCCCAGCAGGCCTGGGATCGCCTTGGGACCTACCCAGATGAGTTCGGCGGAAGTCACTGAGGAGAGGGATGTCTGTGCTGCTGTGCTTGCCCTGTTACCACCGCGACCCTGATCAGTATCAAGCGGTTAGAAAATGGATGGATGGATGGACATTGATGTCAGAAATAATTCAACAGCTCTGATAATAATTTGTGGTCTGACAATGGACATGCTTGTGCATTGCTAGCCCTAGTTTTTTTCATTTCAGTCAAGAAAGGTTACCTTTATCAGGGAAGTCATGCAGGGCAGCAAATCAATTCAATTTGCTCAAAATCCAAAATATTCTTAATATTTTATTGGCACATATCTTCCAAAATGACTAAACGACAGGCATTAGAGATGTTAGCGTAAGCGGGATCGGAATTTAAACAGAATGCCCCCTGACATTCTTAAAATGATTGTGTGTGTCTCAGTGAGCCGTGAGCGGGACAGCCCTGTTACTTTAACCGAAGAGAGAACATGCAATAAAAAATAAATTATGCCGACTTCTCGCGTTTAAGCACGTGCTCGACAGTAAAGAGCTCCATGCTCCATTTGCAAACTCCTCAGCCACCATAAATAAAAAGCAGATGACAGTGCAAACATCATGGATATTACGAGTCTCAGCGTGATGCCACTATTAACCCGATTAATAAATCAGCACTTTAGCGAAAAGGAAAAAATTAATTGTGATTTTATGTGACCACGTAAATGACAATCTATTATTTAAGGCCGAGCTGATATTGACTTCCACGTAAGAGGATGTGCTCAAACATGAAGCATTTCTAGTACATGCCAAGATGATTGGAAGAGAACTTCCATCTTTAACAGAGCCGAGCAACCCAGTGTGGTTCTTGTGTGAGCTGCCTCCACCGGTAATGACTTTAATATAGTTTTTCTCGGCGTTGTAGCTCATTGTAGAATGAGCAGTTGTAATGTTTTGACGTCAAGTTAAATTATTATAGGAAGTTAAAGGAACAATTATTATAAATAGCCAACAAGGTGAAGTGCGAGAAAAATCCAATTGATACAGATTGTGTAAAAAGACATTTTTTAAACGAGCCACATCTGTGAATTAAATTCTCAGAGACAATGGAATATTTCAGCATGGTAATGACATTTCAAAATGGATGATCGATATCTAGCACGTTCTTTAGCAGCAAGTGAGAGGATGCAGTCACTGAATTATGAGTTTTGCAAAAAATTGAATTTTTTGAAATGTCAAGATTCTGATAAATTGGTGTTACAAACCTTATGGAATGAAATAGCTTTGGAGACATCATTTTTATATATTTTAGGTTCACGTAAAATAATAAAATGCATTCGATTAATCATACACCTCATCTCATTCTTGTGAAATTAATCTTAATTTCCTTGTAAATCCCAATTCTCTATTCTCTCTCCGTGCACATGCTGTGTGTAGCTGTGGCAAACAACACTATACCTGAGGTTCAGAAGAGAAGCAAACAACACAAATGTAATGTCCTGAAAAATGAGGGCAAATGAATTCACAAAAGAAGCACACGATGGGAGAGATTATTTGCTTTTTATGCAAACTGAAACATAATGTGTCTAAAAATCTTCCCTCCTCAATGATGTGACTAAGTTTCAAAAAGCAAAAAAAAAAAAAATAGTTTTTTAAAATGTAAAACGACCGAGAATAATACTTCCAAACATTTTCAAAATGTTTATTTCCTAAACTCAGGTGGCTTCTTTTATGTGCTCCATAGGGGAGCGCGAATCCAGAATACGCATTAGTGTTTAATTAAATCTGTATTCATCGGAGGACTGTCTGGAACAGATCATGGTGGAAGAATACAATGGGTCTACGCAGAGAACAGTTAGAGAAAATAACGCAACGCTTTCACAGCTCCTACACGAAGGCCACGTAGATCATTGTTGTGGTTGTGCGCAATACCTTTGCGTCTTTGTGAGAAAAGGCTTTCTGAGGTTTTGTCAATAACTTTACTCTTTGTTTTCACATAAAACCATGCAACATGTTCAGGCGAGCTCGTAAAAAAAAAGGCTAGCGCAGTAGCATTAATGCAGCCCGGTTTTTTCTGTTTTATGAACTGGATGGGAATCTATACTGTGCACAGTTCTGATATGAATGACTGGGGCCAAACATTTGTCTGCCTGTCAGGGTAGTCAGGCAGTTTTCCTCAAGGTCAGCATTAGTTCCCCCCCCCCCCACCCCCTGACTATGGTCATCATCATTGAAAAATAACCTTCTTCTCTGATCGGCACAAGCTCTCCTGTAGTACTACGTGGCCTGTAGCTTGTGAGATAGTCACATGCAAGTGCATCACAGATATGACCTTGTGCATGTGTAAGTGGTGTACTGGTTCCCAATTACCAGTTCCAGACTGGGCCAAAAACAAAAGTGAAAAAAATCCATGTTTCCCATGGAATTGACTAAGAAATTGGCTAGCAATTGTAGCGTATCTTAAGAATCCAAATTTGTTGTATTCCTTTTTTGTTCAAAATTGCACAGACTTCCCTTAGGCTCTCCAACGAATGCATTCTACTCTTGGATGTGGAAAACAGAAATTCATCACATTGCATTTAATTAGCGCAGTCTCCGAATGACATACCTGTGTAGGCGGGTACTACATTGATTTCCTCAGCAGCCAAAAGAGAGAGAGAGAAAAAAAAAGAGGCAAACGTGGTAGTTGCACACACCTCTGCCCTTTCTCCTCTTTACCTCCATCACGGCCAGGTTTCAGGACACTTCCGTGCCTGAGCCAAGGTACGATACGATGATTCAGGTGCTCCATCTCCCGCTACGGAGCTCTCAGGACACAGGTGCACTCATTTTCGGGTCTGACACCTCTTACCTCACGAGAACCCCACGGGTGAGTGATGCGGTTGAGATTTAATGGATGTTTAGCGATTATATATATATATATTTTTTTTTTTGGGGGGGGTGGGGGGGGGGGGGGGGGTGGGGGGGGTGATAAATCAGCAGGTGTAACGTTATAACAGAACCACACAGCGAGAGAGAGAGAGAGAGAGAGGCAGAGTGTGGCTTTTTTCCGCTTGATTAATTAAGCCTTAGAGTCCCTAAGCGAACTTAGCAGGCCGTGATTACCTGGCGCTCCTGTCTTTGTTTATTGAAAGAGACAGCCTAACAAGTATGGAGGCCAGCTCCTGCGGTACGCGCATCACTCATTCTCTGATGTCACGTGCCAAAGGGTTCCCCATCGAGCAGCCAATGAGGGAAAGGGAGGGACACCTCAGCTGTTTTACACAGTGAGATTGGTGCCTCTGCCCTGCATGGCCCCTTCTGTGTGTATGCAGTCCATGTCTTTATGCTAAAAAAAAAAACATATGAAAGCACATTTGGGTGTACACATGCAAACACACACACATGCTAACACGCTCACGCACACATGGAAACTGACACACTTGCACGCAAACACACATCCACACGCGCAGACCCACTCGCAACACACATACATGCATACACACACACATTCACACACACACACACACATGTAAACACACATGCACACACACACACAAACACATGCACACACACACAAACACATGCACACAGACACACACACACACAGAATGGAGTTGCCTGGAGTCTGTCAGTGTTGCACTGAAAGGCTGGTTATCACTAGCTGCAGCGCTCTTGAAAACCTAGAGCTTACAGAATTGAGAAAAGGGCATCTCCTTTCTTCTCAGCTGTCCCATCTGCTGTGGCCTTTAAGAAAAAGAGGAGGAAAAGGACAGGGGAAAATACTGCCCTGCTGAAATAACAAGTAGAAAAGGATGTTCTTTCCATTGACAGGACCATAACCTCAAATATAAGTGCTTTTCATAAGGTGATTCAAGGTTCAAACTGTCTTCATTACAGTGAAGTTAAGGGCAGGTACCATCCCTGTGATGAATGGCCCAGACGCATTAAAACGGACGACACGTCTAAAGCAAGGCCCTCACAGGAAAGTGGGTGAAAATTGCAGAAAGATAGCACGTTTGCCACAAGGTCATCCCTCCCACTTATCACGGTTCCTTGTCACACGGAACGAGAATCAGACCTCGCGGCCAATCAGACCCTTGCGACTGATCGAACTCCGACGCCGACCAATCAGATCTTCTTTCGGATGTTGAGTGACACGGATAATGCGTCATTTTACAGGCACATCATTTTGAGAAGTGTCTGGCTGGGCAGTATCCTAGCATCAGGAATATATTATGAATTATAGGCAGAAAAACGCAGCTCAAATTGCAGGGAGCATGCACACAGCGATCACATGGTCAAATCGAGATTTTATTACCTCTTCTGGTTTGACATCCCTACATGTATCGAAAAGACTTAGGAGTTTCACACTTTATTATTATTATTATTATTATAAGTACTATTATTATTACTATTACTAGGAGTTTCACCCTTCTTTATTATTATTCTTATCATTCTTCTTATTATTATTATTATTACTACTATTGAGATTGAGTTACACCCTTCTTTATTATTATTATTATCATGATTTTAATTATTAATTCATGGATCTGCCGGCTGCTCAAACCCACATAGGGCGTAAACAGCCTGCTGAAGGGGAGGTGCTCACAGAGGCTGCATCACGCGGGGTGATTCTGTGACGGTGGGACACCGTGCCCCTGACAGACGCCCGTGCGCGGGCTGTGATATATGAAAATGAAAGCAATCGCCCCGGAGACCACCTGCAGTCTGCCGTGACCCCCCTCACCCCCCCACCCCAACACCCCCCCCCCCCCCCCCCACCCCAACACCCCCCCCCCCCCCCCCCCCCACCCCAACACCCCCCCCCGGCGTTCATCTCCTCTTTGGGCTGTCCTCGCCCGTCCTCACAATTTTCGATAGTGAAGCGGTGCGCGGGAAAAGAACGAGGGTGAAAAATGGCCCCCATTACACTGTCACATTCGTGACACGAACACCGCAGCCGTGACAAACAACTGGCTGTGATTTCAATGGGCACGCCTCCCCACCGCACCTCAGAGACGTCAAAATAACGTTCCGTCGGTCTCTGCAAAACAAGCCTCTATTTTTCCCTTTTCTCTCTCTCTCTCTCTCTCTTAGAAACCATACAGGTCAATAAGAAGTGACATGTTCCCTGTTCTGGACCCACTTATGTTGTCCCTAAATTGAAACAAAGCAGTTTTCGCTCCTTCCAGTGGAATGAACTGAAACACTCCAGAGAGCCTTGCTGGCCTGTAAAGAATGAACAACAAGATCCGGAATCCTTGTTTTTATACCGTAACTGAAAAGAAATGTTAGAAGTAGGTAATCTTATTAAGACCGAACCCAGTAATTAAGTCAAAAAAGAAGAATCGTTCATTACAAGACGCAGAGAATTTCAATGGAATCTAATTTAACCTGCTTATCTTTACTGTTTCTAATAAACACTCTGAGTTGACATGCTGCATTATCAAGTGAATGACGTCATTTTAAGGCACTAGATGGTGTATGCATGAAGACGTGTGATATAACTATCAGTCCTAACAGAATCACACATACTCGTGCTTACCAGTGCATAAATATGAATTCTCACTGCATTTATTAGAAAGTTAATTGGCAAAGACTCACTGTATGACTCCCCTACCCATCCAAAAAATAAAGAGAGAGAGAGAGAGAGAGAACAGATTGGTGTACCCAGTTCTCAGTTGAAAGAAATGTGGAGCTGGAGACAACCATTGCAAGCAACTTGTCCACAGAAGCAAAACAAAATAAGCGGAAAAAGCTGGGGAAAAAATTTTTGCAGGAACTGGTCTTGTCGTGAGCGCAAGACAGCCAGGACGCTCGCCCAGCAGCCTGCTTGTAATCAATGCCTGAACCCTGTGACTGCGAAACTTTTCGGTTGTGCAATTCGCAGACATTCTTTTCTTCCCCCTCGCAGCGACAGGGAAACAGAACGCCTGCATGTCGAATAGACGCGCAGCGCACAGGCGCTCCGTATCGATCGAACTCGGAAACGCCGGGACCCGCGAAAAATCTCTGTCGTGTCAAACTGATAAACACGCTCACAAGAAAGGAAACATGTTATGTCCCCTGTTACAGTATGTACAGAAATCCATCTACCTATATTTCCCATCCCTCTAGACGTCTAGATTTAATCATAGAGGGGCAAACCACTGAAAGGTGGTAGCCTCAGGAGGAATCCAGCTGTTTTGCTTCCCACGATTTTGGAAAAAAGCAGAGAAGTTTCTCGACTTGAAGACCAAATGGTTCCTTCATTTATTACACGCAGCCATACGTAACCAATGGTGTCTTAGTGCGTCTGCTGTACGCCGGTGGTGAATACTAAAGTGTATTAAAAGTTACATAAACCCCTCGAGAAGTACAAAAAAGAAATCCTCATGTAGAACAGCACTTACAGGAGCAATGTACTGTAAGGCGCAATAACCTAAGACGCAAATGTTTGAAAATACCACCTTTCTCTGGCACGGCTAATTCGGTTTATTGTCAAGCTCACAGGGGCTTCTCGAACGCATTACATTTGCAATCGAAGGTAAAAGCGAGCCGTTTTCTTTCGGGTGTAAAGACCAGACGCTGCAGTTTCTCCTCAGGAGAACGGTACAGAACTTCAGTAGCGCGCGTACAATTGGTTTGTTTTCTAGGAATTTGTGCAATTAGGAAAGCAATTAATGAGAGCATTAGAGCTTTGACCAGGTATATTTTTCTACTTCACATGGTACCAACAGGCCATTATGGCAGCAGATCTGAAGTGTTCCATAACTTCAACATCATAAACAGCGGCAGCACAACTAGTGTCATCCATAAATATAAAATGATTCTTCATGGTCTCAGAACTACTGGGTTGGTTGTTTTACAGTGAGGTGTTAAGTTGTCAGAGTGAGGGTCAGACATTTTTGGATGTTATCCTTTTTGCCGACAATATAAAAGGTGGAGGGGTTCAGCTCAGTTTGAATTTAGACAGTGTAGCATTTATACACGCAAGCAGTACATCTATAAGCAGACCAGCAGGAAAGTGTGTTAAATTGAGTGGGGAGGGTGGAATGGAGACATCCTGGTTTATTTAATTATGCAATTAAATTCATTATGGCTCCATGAGAGTGAGCCTGGCATTACAGACATTTGTTTGGGGTTTTGTCATCTTTCATAAATCATACTATAACAGTAGATCGAGGCAGCACGGATCGTCACATCAGTACTACTTTTTAAAGAATTCTTTAAAAAATGCGCCCCACACACACACACACACACACACACAAATACGCACACACACACACGCACACACACACAATGACATGTAGAAAATGTCAACAAACAGCTTCTCCAGCTGCAACAAGATGCAGAGACAGGGTGCATGCAACCATATACAGGCACATTATGGCACACAAATGAATTACTGCTATAGGACATAATTATAGGAATGCATACCCTTTGGCTTCACATGATAAGCTTACCCGGCCCATCACTGTGGATGTTAAAAAGTGCCATTTCATCACAGTCAACTCTCATTACGGAAGCTGATAATTACACTGAAATGATGTTCATGATGTTCATCAACTAACAATTTAGATTAACATTTAAATAAAATATTTCTCTTTACACAATTAACACCCAAGACCTGCCATAGGAATCACAGAAAATCATATTTAAAAATAGCTTGAACCCTGACCCCTACATCAGCTGCAGTGCCGTCATGTGATCCAGCAGTTCTGGGCAACAGAATTAGCTTTACTTCGCCTCAACCCGTACAAGCCGAATTCCTTTTTTATTTGGTCTGTAAAGTGTAAAATAGTGCAGCCACATCCAATATAGCACAGTCTGCCCTCACATATTATGTTTCCAAGATCCCGAAAAGTGTAATACAGCATATTAACACCGGCCACCGTAAATGTGCGGAGTCTTCTGTCATTCGGACACTTCTTGCGGGGAGGAACAATCATAGATTGGGCGAACACCACAAAAGGCCAGCGAAGTAATCACTGCCAGTGAATGGAGGTTCCAACATGCCCCACAAACTTCAATCAAAATCCAATAAATTGCACTTTCATTCCTGGATTCTTATTATAGTCTGAAATTTGACGTTTTTCTGAGAGAGAGAGAAAAAAAGGAATTCTTTTTTTCTTCTTTTTTTTTTTACAGCCCAGTTACAGGAATAGCCGAAATATACCCCGTGATTTTTTTTTATTTTTATTTTTCTCAGAAACAAATCAAAGCCACATCCTTTCCAGACATTTTTAAAGGAGAGAAAGACCACTGTTCCCAGGTTCAGTGGAGCTGAACGGATATTCGGAAGAGAGGAGGGGGGAGGAGAAAAAATTTTCACGTCACCTTCACTCCCCAACTGCCACTCGCCCTCACCTTTCCTGTCTGCGAAAGGGCTTTTCCTGGGGATGAAATGACACCGTCATCATCACCTTCAGGCTGGACAGGGGCCGCATTTTCGCACGGTAAGCTCCCGTTTTATCCCAATAGCCAATAGAGTTAACAATAAGCAAGGTCTAAACGTTGCAATTTCTCACTCTCTTTAGCGTTTTTAGGTAGTCAGACGTTGAAATGGGGTCTGGCCACCAAAGTCATTGATGCTGTCCAGGACAATGGATTCCTGTCAGAATGCTGTTTAGCTTTTTAGAACCCTAATAATCGCACACGGTAGTGGCATATGTGGAAACGTGGCCCCTGTGAATACTGGTAAGCCGTAAGTTATTTACCTAATTTAATTGCCACCGCAAATACTCTGATTGGTTGCAGATGTGGCCTGTTGCCCCGCACTTGTTTCACGTGTGAATAATGCATGAGTCGCATCTACGCAGGCCTCAGTCTACTTATTATCATTGCGTTGTTGTTGTGGGCCCCCTGGGGCCAATTAGCAGGAGATGTCGTCGGGGGGTCAGGACTGAGGGCTGTGGGCCTGGTCCGGTCAAGCCGGTTCAGAGATGGTGCTCCCAAGGCCTGGCACACGCACTCTCGATTCACGGTTGTTCACAGGTATCCCAGAGTTCTTAGCAACTGCCTGTCCATGTGGTGTCACCAGTGCCCCCATAGCAGGGGTTTAGCTAGGAATTCTGGGCCCCCTGAAAGAATATTGCTCTGGACCTTCCAAGCCCCCCTCATTTTTTTAAATAAAAAAAAACTTTTTTTACCTGTGGCCCACCCCCAATCGCTCACCCCCCCAAAGCTGTAGGCCCCTAGAATCGTCACCACCATTCATGCAACGTCCCCAACACCCCCCCCCCCCCCCCCCCAAATCAATCCACAATGATCCCTATTTGTCGCTGCGGGGGAATTATTATACATGCCAAGATTTATGTAGACACTGAGGTTCAGAGGCGCATTCTCAAAACGCTGGAGCTGAAGGAGGAAGTGATGTTCTCAAATGCAGCCTGCTACTTACAGAGTGTGCATGCTCCGTGTCAGACAGCCTTCCCATGGCTGCAGGGGAAAGAGAGGGCTTCTTAATGTATGCTTTGCATGTGTTGCATGCGATACTGCAGAGGAATGGATATGCTTGTATTTTTTTTTTGCCGGGAGCCAGAACCATCCTCGCCCACAACAGTTCTGAGAGACAGGGGTGCAGTACGGTGATGAATGGCGTCTGTGATCCTGTGTAATGGGCCCTTATCTGTCCTGGGTTTTGGGCTACAGGGGTGCATGGCAGCAGTGTAGAAACATCAAAGCTCGATACCACTCCAGGGAGTGTTTCCTCTATTAAAATTTTTTTTTTTCTCTTTGTTGGTCTCTTTTGGTATTTGTCGAAAAGCAACGGTTAGGTGATATTTATGATGAACTGCATACATATGGAACATAACAGAAGCAGAAGAAATTATGACTGGAAGCAGCTGGCATCCAACGTTGTTAATGAGCAGAAATCCTCGCTTTCTTTATGCACAGCCATTGATGTAATTAGGATACGCGCCACTTCCCCGGTTATCTGAAGGGTTCGGGACACTCGCGTTTTTTGTCGCGGCGCTCGTAAACGCAACGAAAAGAAAGTGCGTTCATCAGAACCTACGATCGGCTCATCTCCTTAACGCACGTCAGGGCGAGCGAGATTGATTGTGTAACGTGATATAAAATGCAAATCGTGTTGTTAGCATTTATTTCAATTCAATTTCACTGCTGTAAACACCGGTTCAGTGAGCAAGAGCCAAGGGAATAGTCTGCGTTGTCAGAGTTTATGAAACTGTCTAACAACTCACAGCTGAGCTTTATTCTCACTGGAGCAATTAACACAAATGAATTAACATAAATTCTTGATGGAACCATAAGATGCTATTAGCACATATGATATTCACGTCACAAATAAGCATGAGAAGATCGTGATTTCAACATAAGTGCATCAAAACACTAAATATTGCATTAGCAATGTTTCTAATCCCTATGCAAATTCAAAGAGAGTAATGCATGATTTCGAAGCTCGGGCCGCAGTCAATCAAAAACCTTCTCTGGCACATTAAAATGAAAATCATGCACTCATTCATGGGCAAAATGCCTGCCTCTTCCCCAAGTGAGGGGAGGCATTTCACTATGCTCCGGGATTGCCATTTTGTCGAGAGACTTGGGGTATTCATTTAATTTTGTCAAAACCCCAAAATGTGCACGGGGGAAAATTGCACTAAATCCAAATTCAGAAATGCGTACATATGGGGGCACTGCGGGCCTCGTTCCGCTAAGGCCTGGGGTTACTCTGCTCTGCCGCAGACTTTGCCATCAAATTCCGCCAATACCAACACCAGCTGTGGCTGGCAGCTCTGTGGGGCTTGTAATTGGTTTAATTGAATTGTCCTCGTTCGATTTGGTAGGAGGAACTCCTCCGATCGACCGGGCACCTGCAGTCGCATCCTTGGCATACCGACCGCTGAGGCAGCAGGTGCTCGGGGTTGAATCTTTAATTCGGGAGAATTCAATGCGCTTGCTTTTGACTCTCCCGAATTCACAGAGAATGCTACAGTGATGAGACAGGCCTGCAGATACAACCGGACATTCTTAGCCCTTTCAAAAGCAGGTTTTTCGGAATGTTCGAAAATTCTCTGAGTCAGTGTTCTAGAACTCCGTTGCTTTGAGTAGTCACCAGTAGTGACTGTCACATCAGCATTAGAATGTTCACATAAGAACATTCTAATCACATATTAAAGGATTAATTGGGACAAAAAGGACAAGAAAAAAAAAGGATTCAAAATATGTCAAAAAGAAAAAAAAAAAAGAAATGTGAAAATGTGCGATGTGACTCCGCTCCACATCACGCCACTGGTGCGGTGAGCAGATGTCTCTGCTTGGCATGGATTTGGCCGCTCGCGCTCCCCTTATCCGTTTACACAGCTGAATATTAGCGCAGCTGCTCCGGGGATGCCACCACGCTCCGAAGAACACTAGCAGTGTTTCGCAAAGGGGTTCGGAGCCAAGCTTCCCCGAGGGAGCCAAATCCACCACCCTCACCCCCCAACTAAAGCCCTTCCCCTAAGGTATCAACAAACACCCTCTGTCCACCGACTAACCCTCACATTCTTCATTTTCACAGTGGTGGAAGAATTGCTCAAAAACATGCACGTTTATATTATGTACAGGTACGACACCGAGTAGAAAAATCAGTTCTGGTTGAATAAACACTCTCTGTCCACCGACTAACCCTGACATTTTTTCCATTTTCACAGTGGCGGAAGAACTGCTCAAAAACATGCACATTTATATTATGTACAGGTACGACACTGAGTAGAAAAATCAGTCCTGGTTGAATATTGCACCACTGAAAGGATTACAGTAGACTGCTCTGTATTATGTTTCATTCCAGTGAAAGAAAACAATGCTAATCTCTTTGCTGGAGCCTATTCTGGGGTTTCCAATTTAAGAGCTATTTGAAAGCTCTGGCATCTCATATGTTTAACATTTGTTTAATATATGTTGCCATATTTGGGCTCAAAAGATTTTTGCATTTGTTTTGAAATAAGCCTTATTAACTATTCTCAACAAAGCTAAATCCGCTCTTATATGCATCCAGTAATTTTTATTTCACGTCAAGGTAATAAATTCTTAGAATATATTACTATATTTTTTTAAAAGTCATTGATCAGGGCGGCCCAACCCTGCTCCTGGAGATCTACCGTCCTGCAGGTTTGCACCTCGTTCGACAGCTAGAGATCTTCTTGAGCTGCTAATTTGTCGAATCAGACATGCCAAATTAGGGCTGAAATTAAAAACCTACAGGACAGCTGATCTCCAGGAACGGGACTGGGCAGCCATGTCTTAGATTCATCCTACTTTTGGTACGATGGCAGCTGTGTCCCGTAACTTTATACTACAGGTCAAATTAATGAATGGCAATGCTGAGGTTCAAAAGCGAGAGACACTATATATCCCGCTTGACCTTGTTGTGAGCACCTTGACCAGCTGAGCCAATCAAATCCTGCTCAAACATTCTTTCTTTACAGTTCAGCTGTTGTTTTAAAGATGTACAGTAGTTGGTTTTTTTTTCTTTCTTATAGCTGTGGATAAAATGGAATGCATTAGGAAAATAAGGTCCAACACTCGTATTGATTATTTCTCATGCAAATGAAAAAGATTCATTTATGCTTATGTTTAATGGGGGGTTTTTATTGTTTGCTCAGACACGGTGTACAGAAGGGAAATCGACCGATTAAATGTAAGCTGAATACCCGTTCTAGTAAATTTCTTGACGTTTATGTGTGTACAGTGCTTAAGCACTGAACGCTAATGGTTTTCGAAAGCCTGCATAAAAAAAGCAGCGCTGGTTGGTTAGCCTCCGGCACATTCCACCTCCACCCTCCTGCCAACTCCTTCATCTCACTGATCCTCCATCAAACCACTCCATTCGATGCCCGTGCCCGTCTCTCCAGACCCAGGTGAAGGTACAGACGTGAAAATGTCTGGTAGCGTGGTCTCCAGTGCGATTGAAAGCAGTCCCGATGTTTGTGCGAACGTTCTGCAGTCAGTTCGGATGCTTTTTTTCTATCTGCCAGTGACGGCAAAAAAAAAGAAAAAGCATGCTATGTGCTTCTGTAGTAGACTGCATATCTGCATATTGAACAACAGAGCAGTCTGCTTTACTGCATAGCATTCCAGATTATTCATTTTTTAATTTTACGTGGTGGTGGCTGAGAATTTCAGCATTTTGACAGTGGACTCATTAAAAACGTTTAAACGCTTTACTGCCATAGTGTAGACCAAGCCTACTGTGTCTCTTTTTTCCTCCATGCTCTGTTTATGTATGTGAAGACAAACTCATGTGAATGCCTGCCAGAATCCTTTTTCACCCTAATTTCATTTTACAATGAAGAGCCCAATCTCTTCTATCAGCATATATTGACCATTAGCCCAGAGCAATAAAATATTGGGTTTTTTTTGCTTGTGATGTAAGTCTATAGTACGCAGCATGGGGAAGAATAGGTTGACAGTAACCTAGAAAAAGTTCTTTGTAATTTGTGTAAAAATCAAAATGGCAGAAAAATGACCTACACTTGTATTTGTACAGACACATTTAATGTTGGATTTTTAAAAAAACTGATTTTGGATCTTTGCATATTTAGGTACATTACATCACAATGGTCTCAAGCCTATACTGTTAACAGTGTTGAATGTATTCAAAATACCACAAAGCAAGGTACATAGCAGAAGAGAAGCAGGACACTACGATCCAATACCCTATGACCCCTGGCTGACCCCTGACCTCATTTTCAAAGTTTATGCCCTTCCAGACATGCACAAGATACAAAATTATGCACTGCAACTTTTTCTGAGCTCACAGAATAGTCACTCACATCTTTGAGTGACAGCAATGAGGTCCACAAATTATAATTAAGGATGTGCAATTTTAAAAAATTAATTAAATAAATGATATTCCTATGACATGTTGAGCTGCAAGTACGCAAACCTCATTGGTATTCATCTAGGAGTGCCTATATAGGACACTAATGAGATACAGGCATTGTTATCTAAATGAACTTAATTAATTACAAAGTAAATTAGGCATTCTTTCACAAAGGGTGAGTTACTATGACGGCGGTTGTAATCAGAGAGGATTGCAGGGGCGCATAATAATTTCATATAGCCTCATCTGCTGTAAATACGTATAACATGTGATTTATGGTAATGGAAACGCTGACATTGTACAGACAGCTTAAGAACAGTCCTCGGTAGAGGTTCCAGACTTAATACATGCAAACCCAAAGAGATATCCTACGCTTATAAAAACATTAATGGGTCTTAATTAAGAACACTTGAATCGAAATTCAAAATAGGATCAGAAATGATTAGGGTAATCTGGATGTCAGTGTAATTTGCTGGCTTGGTACGCCTATCATCTAGTTTTCACGCTGCAGAGTGGGTGTATGGCAAAGGTGTGTCTTTGCTTTGGCTGGTCGGAGATAAATTTAGCTTCACAGTGACTGGCATTTTCAAACGTCTCTCCACTTCAGGACAAACATATACCTTTTAAGAGATATTTCTGTAACATTTTCTTAATATTATACAATGTTGTGCCAATGTGATATCAGCATTGTTACAATATGCAATGGGAAACTTTTTAATTTTTTAAAAATCTAACATTATTGGATGACAGACTAGTCTACTACGTGGGTCTGGAGGCTATCCCAGCATGCCGTGCAGTGGGCGAGAGGCAGGAACACGCCCTGCACAGTTCACCAATCTATCACAGGGCCCAAACACCATTCGCTTACACGCTCATAACACCAAGGACAATTTAGATTCTCCAATTAGCCTACTGCATGTCTTTGGACTGTGGGAGGAAACCTGGCAGGAACACCCACGCAGACACGGGGAGAACGTGTGAACTCCACACGGAAGGGCCCTCGGCAGGAATTCGGTACCCTCTTGCTGTGAGGCGACAGTGCGACTCACTGCACCACCGAGCCGCCCTGGCCCGCTTATAATCACGCATTTACTATTCTAACATTATTCTAGAAAATATTAAATGACAAAGTAGTAGTACAGTGTTTTGGCATCGTCAGAAATAAGTGTATGTTTATTTTATGTGGTTTCCAGCAACGTAATTTACATTTTGACTTTATGTGGCTTGTGTGACAAATTTGTTTACCCATTCATTCAGCATTTGTAGTTTTTATTGGTGTTTTGCCTGCAATAACAACAGTCATCGTGTAATTATGATTTTTGAATAGTGGCAGTGAGAGTAATTCACAGAACGAGACATGTTAGCATTAATAATCCAGAGGGGGGAAAAAACTGAAGAAAATCAGTGCGTTTCATTTTTCTCTTAAATGTAGCTTATTGGCTGTGGAGCAGCATTGATGGCCCTGTATTCCCTGTATGATTGGTTGCTGGCAGAGGGACAGAATCTTCTTTATTTGCCTGTTAAAGATCAATGACTTATCTTTGTGAGCACTGAGCCCACAGAACTGGTGATACGAGGCATTGTGGTTCCTGTGTGTAAACACTGGCGGAAGAGAGTGCAAAGGGGCAAAATTAAACGAAGGTACAGGACCTAGCACGATGCTGCGGGGCATAAATTGAATGTTTTATATGCCTGCTACGAGGGCAGCACGGGATGGGAATTTGATTAGGTGAGAGTTTTTCAGTGTTACTGCAGTGACTCGGAGGGGGAGATCGGAAGGCAGTGCAGGAGGAGCCATTTTGTTTCTCACTGTGATCGTTGACCCCGTGAAGCAAAGCTGGCTTACAGGGACACGTGTGGCAGTCTGCACGAGTAGGCCTCGATGGCTCTCTCTGGAGATCCCCTCCCGTGAGTTTCATCCAAACAAAAACTGATTGATCAACCGCCAGAGTGGAATGGCGAGTCTGAACCTGAATCCTCTGCCAGTTTCTCCGGATTAGAATTCCCATTGTTATTATATGAGGCCTCCTGTTTAAAGAAATCTTCACTTTATCCAGGCCTACACATCACAGAGTTGTTTAGGTCGTTCTCTAAAACCTTAAGACCTGAGAATTGCTGAAGGCTGTTTTATGGAGGGTCAGGTTATTTGATGCGAGGGGGGGCTTAGTCTTTGATGTGGTGACCAACACCCCAAAAAAAGTCTGAATCTTACTGGTTCAGATCCTGCTTTTCCCAGAACTCCAGTCCAGCTATTTTTATATGGGGCCCTACAAGTGTTCTTTTGGTCACACAACAGCCTTCGGTCTCGTAAACATTAATATTTGTTCAGCAGATATTCAAGGTGACCTATACATTGTTGGGTTTTCAAAGTATGTTTTCTTCCCGAGTTTTAATCCAATAACCTTCAGGTTCATAGTCCAGTGCTCTGACCCCCAGCCGATACATTATGCTGACCCAAAACAGATTTACAGCATGCTTTGAGTCGCACGCACTGAATGCATGTTCTTAAAATAGTATCAAGACTGGCCTTCAAAGAAAAGTAAGGTCCTGAATATATTCTGAATTTTTCCATTAATGCTGGCCTTTCCTATATTTCCCACAGTTCGATGAGTCACAGGCGAACGGTACATAAGAGTTCACAATTCGCGAGCGAAACTGCAAAATCAACGGCAGTTTGAGGAGCTACAGGAATTAGGAACTTTATAAACACTTCACCGTCCAGCTCATCCACGGAAGATCTCATCCATATTTCATCCAGATACATGCAATTATTTGATTGTATTAATGTAATGGAAAATGAATTACGGAAGCATCCATTGTGACAGAGTTTAATAATTTAGCAATATACGACCATAAAGTGAATCTTACACGGCGGTACTGCCGCAAAATAAAATTCAATAATGCAGATTTCCCGCTTTGAAATGGTTCCATAATACTTTAAGCACTGACTTTTGCTCGACCCCTCTTTCAATCTGCCGGTCGTTTGATGAAATCACGGTTGTCAGTTATGGTTTTCAGGGCCTTCCCGCGACAGAAGGAGTGCGTTTATAAAGACCGCAATCCCCATACAGCCCATGCGCATTCTGAGCTGGAACCCTGCACAACGTGTTCAAATATAAAAATGATAAGAAGAAAAGGGCCATTCGGAAAGACTCAGAGAATGGAGGCAGTGAACGCATTCCCAGGTCTGCATGCCCAGGTTTGGCCTTGTAGGAGCAGGTTCCCACTTCCTTCATCTAATTGCAGCGCTACGATACGGAGTCACCACTGGCCTGGGATCGTTACTAGCTCACAAAACCGACGGATGCACCAATGATGTTTTATTTTTACCTGTACTCTTTTCACCTGGCGTGAGACGTGTCTGGCTTGCGTGAGAGCGTGAGACGGAGCCTGAAAGCGTGCATCTCACACTAAAAGTGCGAGACTGGGAAACTCTGAGGCTACTTAACGCGCCGCAGGTTATTCGCGCGACGTCTCGCCGGTTTGCGTCCGCGCCCCCCCGCCGCTCTGCGGAACCCAGCGAAAGTAATCCCCGTAATTCTCTTTGCAAAACGGCGCACTTACGCCGGGGTTCCGAGACGGGATTTAACGGAGATTTGGCGAGGCTTTAACGGAACAAGGGTACGAATTTCCTCCCCGCAGTAAATTTAGTAAGGGCGCGAGGAGCATTCGTATATAATGGCGCCGTTACGTGTTCCGAAATGAAATTCAGAGGTGACTCAGGGTTCCACGCCTTCATTATCTGCCTTATCGGATGCTTTCCCGGGATCGTCTAGTTCCTCAAATTCGTTCTGACGTGGGTAAAAGTGCGTTTAAATTTTCTGCCACTGAAACACTTAATGTGTTACGTAAGGAACTGAAACTTGACACTGTTTTAACTCTTGGTCAGTTTAAGGCTCTGATTTCAATCTTAGTTACAATGAAGCGCAATTGTTTTTAGAATTTTGTTTTAATCATTGTCCTTGTGAATTTTTATTACCTATGGTATTTATTTTCTATGTATTTATTGTTACTGCTATTGCTGTTATTTTATTATTCTTTTTAAATTAGCGATTTATTTTAAATAACATTTCACTTTTTCATTATTGTAATTGTTTTCGTTGTATTTTGTAATCTCGGCACCATTGTAAAGGAGTGCTCGTTCCCTCAGTGTCTCTTCAGAGAATTAAATGAAGGTCGATCGATTGATTGATGATAATGCGCAATGTTCCATTGACCTGCTACTCGAGAAACTTGGCTTGGACGCAGACGTTCACACGCAGCCGCACAGATCCGTCATAGCAACGTACTCGTACACACAGAGTGCCCAAATGCCTGCCCTCTGCGAAGACATTCGGCTTGTTTCCGTAACAAAGTCGTTCAACCCCGCCTCTCGGCCACGAAACAATCCGTAAAGTGCGGGAGACGTACAGCATAGGACAAAAGGGAGACTCAACGCGGCCTCCCTGCCACAATTAATTCGTTATCGTAGCACCCTCGGTTATATTTATACCTTCATTAACGGGGGGTATCCGTCAGCGCTTAATCACACATTTAGGCGCGGCGCCCCCTGTTGACCTTCGAAAGGGCGAGCGAGTAATCTCCCGAGCGCCGCGGCGCTGGTGATTAATACGAAGGTCGCGGGCCGAGGGTGGTTTGAGCGATGTGTTTATTACGGGCTTGGGCTGACCGAAAGTCGGCGGTCATTTTAACAGAACGCACCCCTCCGGCGGACCTAAATTACACCTGGAGAAAGTCCAATGTAATCTGTTATTTCCGAGGAGGAAGGGAGAAAAAAAAAATTCACCTTCCTCCTCCACCCCCCCCCCCCCCCCCCCCACAAAGCCAGTTCCATCGGCGGTTTCGAAAAAAATGAAAGAACACTTCAAGGTGAAGTGTCCCCTGAGAGCACAAACTATAATTTTGGGATTGGGAGTGCGTGCGCGTGTGCGTACGGCAGCGGAGAAAATAAAGGCGTACAGGGGAGATCGTCAGGTTCATGATTAGGGTAATAATTATGCCATTCTACACTATAACGCGGCACGCGCTGTCTGAATACAGTCTCATGCCTGGCATGACTAATTTCTGTCATGCAATCTTTCATCATTAATATGTCGAGAGCAATGTACCGGTTTCTCATGGTGTAAAATGCTCCCTTGTGTCAGCAATTTCACAGAGCGGTAAGCTCGGCAGATCGTCAGGCCTTGCATTGAGAAAGCCTGCCAATCAATCCTGAGCGGGCAATTTTCCTGTGGCCGATCGTGAGACAATGAAATATGTTATTATGGTTTAAGGCCATTACTTTGTGCGGAGTCCATGATACTAATTTCATGACCAAATTGCAGCGTTGCAGTGAATATCTGTCGCGATCGATCATTCATAAATCAAGGACAAGCCCTCGGACCGCAGTTCACTTTGCGTGTGTGATTTCCTTCAGAAAAGAGGCCAGAAACAGAGTCGGGTAAGATTGTTTTGTTTGTGTGAGTGTGGGGGGGGGGGGGGGGGGCAAAAACTATTCACATAATTTGCAACTGTGAATAGGGCTGCCTGTACATTTCTCCCATCAATTACTCGGACCGGACATTAAATTGTTTGGTTGGGACTACGAACCGGACACTTACAAATGATTTGAAAACTGGACAAGGTAAGGTAAGGTAAGGGAGTAAAGGGAGTAACGTAAGAGTGAAAGCATGTGCGATTGGTTGCTATCAGCTGTGATAAATAATATAATGTTCTGGGGAAAATATGTTACTGTTATGGGGTTTGCGCTCATTGTTTCAAAATTCTTTTTACTGATACAAAAAGTTGAATTTTAGCAAGACAGATTCCTCCCCCCAGAACCCCCCCCCCCCCCATACTGGGGCACCCTGATGGTGTGAGCCCATTTCAACAGAGGCAGCCGAAATATATCTAAGACCTGTGTTTCAAAGGCACACTGTGCCTTGCATGTACTGTGGGAAAAACCACGCTACATGCATTATTAAAGATGTTTCCTCCTGCCCCACATGCGCGTCAGTAGCCAAGGGAGGCCCGACCGCTGAAAGAGAAAAGATGAGAACAGGGCAGAAGTTCCTGTTACGCTCCGGCTGGGGGGGGGGCGGGGGGGGGGGCCTGGGGGGGTACTACACTCACAGATAAAGTAATATGTGTGTGAGAGAGAGAGTCCTATGGGCCCATCTCCAACGCTGGATGTGTTGTTAAGATATATTCACTTGAACTATAAGAGTGCACCAAACCACAATTCAGTTTCTCTTTTTTTTTTTTAAACGAAGGTTCGTTTTATATTTCTTTTCTTTTTTTAATTAAAAAACAGCAATGCTTGATTCTTTACTAATATGTTTTATTAAATCACTTATAACATAAAAGACATTTACTGGCCTTACTTAAGATAGATTAAACTAACTTCCTCACTTATATTTGTATTAGTTTTTATTAATTGAATAGTAATTATAACTAAGGCAAGGGAAAGCCTCACTGCGGTCAAAAAGTAAAGGATGTTGTATTGGTGTGGTCAATTACTAACCACATATTTGTGGATATGCTTTAACTGAGCTTGAAGTTCTTTTTCAGCAAAGGGAGAAGGTTTAGGCATCGTACAGAAGTAAAGTTAGCGTTGCCAACTCTCAGAGACAATAGCCTCTGAGCTTGTTCTTGGCTAGATGACATAATACATCAATTCTCATATTACAGTGGTAATAGTTAGTCAGTTGCTATATAACAATGCCAGGGATCAACAATAAAGACTCAAACAGACAACTACCTGCCAGTTGCAATGAACAACTAGCTGCTTAGCTAAAGGACATACAGACATTGTTGGCAAGCACTCCAGCCTTGAAACAGTGCTGCAGTTTGATGAATGTTATGTGCACAGACATGGACACAATGTCCTCCTGTTCAGTCATATTAAAGTGGTGATTCATATAACATGGCAATAACTGCATAAGTTCTTATGGTGAACTGACTATGCCCTGTTCCACATGTTTGCAAGTTTGGTGTTTTTGCCAAATCACCAGAAATGGACAAAAAGGTGTTACTGAAGATGGAAGAAGAGATAGAGACTATAGCGCTATATCTAAAAAGTCATTATAACCTAGTTTAAAAAGGCAAGGCAACGCACGATAATTTTATCCTTAATATTCCCTTCCTTCCTGTGTTCATTGTGGTCATAGAAATGGCTCTTCTTAGTGACTCACAAGAAACACAAATTATTCATTATTTGTAATCAGTCCGACCCTTATCCCATGGAGAAAGTGTATTTTATCTGGCCAAAAAATATCAAGTATGCTCTGTGAGTACCATACCCGTGTCATATCTCAATGTCTCCTTTTTTTTTTTTTACAGAGCTCTGACAGAAACATGCATTATCATTATGTTCAATTAGTGTGAAAATGGGTCTTTTTTAAAATATGGGAAATGCATAATGAATGGCGATGATTTATTTCTAGTATTTATCGGCCAAATGACCTCCACTGAAAAAGCTACTATTACCAGCTGTACAAAATGGAGTGTAACAATCTCCGATCATGTAATGCGTCTAATAGTTTAAATGACATTGCTAGCACGGGCGGTGTTCAAATTAAATTGAAAGCTGAGCTTGTCCCCGGAGATCATCCCAGGCTAGTTATCTAGATGGACCTCAACAGTCACCATCTCCTCCAGTGCCCATCAGGAATCTACATACCCTCCCAACACAGTGGTAAGGATCATTCAGAACAACTCTTGTCCCTTGGTTTGCCATGACCTTGGTCTCCTGATGATCACAAAACCCATGAATTGGACGTCATGGATAGTAACATGAAGGTTGACAACTGAACTCTATCAGGCCATGTTGCTTTGTCCTACAAATAACGCCAGATGTTCTACATCCCTTCTGCACCAATCTCCCATGGATAATGATGAGAAAGGGTGGCACCTGTTTGGGGCACAGAGCCAATTCAATGTGGGGAAACGCAGAATTGTCAGGTGACAAGGCTGTAAACTTACAGGTACATCTGAAGGAAACCAGATTTTGGAAAGTCTACAACAACAACCGCAACCCCCCCTAAACTAACTAAACTAAACTGCTAAACTAACACTGCAGGAAGTTACAACACTTAAAAAAATAAATAAATAAACCTGTCACTGTTTGAAGCACGACATTTAAAGAATGTCTTTGACTAATTATTCACACAATGCACATGGAAGGAGCAAACACCACCTGGACTGTACAGATGTTGTGAATGCTTTTTAGTTCTGTTTTAAAGGGTCTCAACACAATCCTTCATCTGATGGCTCTGAGCAAGTAATTTCTTTACCTTTTTATGGGGTTTTATGGGGGAGCTCACTGGAATAGATGGTTCCGTGAAAGAGCGATCCACTCAAGAGTCTCAAGAGATGGTCTGGTGACACCTCTCAAACAAGCAGATGGACCCGTGACTCCTCCGTTGTGGACAGAGCTCGAACGGGATTTAAAGATGCCCCCTCAAATTCCTCCCGAAAGCTGGCGTTTATCCGTCGCATTTGCAATTGTTTACCTATGACTGTCTTAAAGCCTGGGCACTTGCTTGAACTACAGCGTAGCAGCTGTCTGAAAGTCCAGCATCAGATGGAGCCCGTTTGCACTGCTCTCAACACAGACGGCTACCACGGTGGGAGGCGTTGCATGGTGGTTTAGTCAGGATCTGGACTTTCCCCATCAGTGCGGTCAAAACTCACGGGAACATGAACACGACTCTTGCTCCTGGCCTAGAGTCCTCGGTGTATTGCACTCGTGTGACGAGTCCCACCTAGAACGCTGTTTTGAGGCAGAGTGCTTGTGAGTTCTGAGGCTTTCCGAGCGCACTTCTAATTTGGGAGACGGCAGGGGAATGCGCCGCTGCAGTGTGGGCAACGGGGACACAAATTCTGCCGCATAAATACAGAACTACAGAATACAGTTAACTGACTTAACTTGCTTAAGGCAGTTAATTTAATTGCTTAGGTACACGGTAACTCGTCTATACAGGTTATGAAAGTCTGAAAAGATGGAAAACCTTAAGAGACTTTTCTGATATTGCTTATACCGTCACCGTATGCCGAGCGGAACGCATCGACTCACGGAGGGAACTCGTCCGTACCAGAGGAGCGCTGCCGTCTCTACGGGGCGGAGTAGGGCCCAGGATGCAGCCTCCTCACGGAGCTGCCCGAAAAAACACGTAGACCACTCGGGAAGAGGAACCCACCGCTCCCATCTGTCTGAGGGATACAATGGACGAAGGGGGGGGAAGAAAAGATTAAAAGGAAATTATTTCGGATCCTTCCAGGGTCCTCTGTTACCGCCTGAGTCCCCTTCTCTCCCCTCAGGCAGATGCTATTGGGTTCCCAGGTGCAGGCTAAACAGATTTAAGTGGCCATTTATTCCCCTGTCAATCCAACTCCTCAGTACGTCAATGGGAACAGAACTTCAACAGACGCAGGCTGACAAGTGTGCTGTTGCTTATGTTGCCGTCATCGTTGTGTATGGGTTTTGTGCGGCATTTTTGCGACAGTGCTCTGTGTGTAAGACAAATTCTCCTTGGGGAAAATAAAGCAAATCTTCTTGATAACAAAATTCATACACTGGGTACTTTCACTGGCTTTTGAATCTGCATAAAGCAGAATTTAGAAACACTTATAGAAAGAAATGCTTTTTTCCTTTAAAAATGATCTGTAATTTTATCTGAAAATGGAAAAAGGCTAAAACATACCAACAATAGTAAGAATAATAATTGGTAAAGGTCTCTGCACTGTTAAATCTCCTTTCAGGATAATCCTTTGGAATTAAACAGGTACCGAAGGACATCCAATGAAATGCTGTTACCCCATGATTCCAGGGATTTATTTCTGGAAAACAGATAGCTGGCCGGGTTTATAAAAAACTATTTTGTGAATAGGCTTATATTTATTATAATTCAAAATATAAAATATAGAATAATTCAATATAGAAATAGCTCTTATTAATTTATTTGGTGCGAAAAGGAGAAAATAATATTAAGCCCTACAAGACAACCACGACCTCTCGTCTCGTCGGCTTCTGCTGCCACCATTTCAGATTACGCTGTGGCGTTATGAGCGAGCAGGGCCTGGAGTTCAAATACGCAGCATATTGCAATATGCAGCATTCATAACAACATGGTGCATAAACACAGAATCTCCGGCGGGCAAAGGGACGATGCACTTCTCATCTCGTGCTCCGAACAGACATCGCTGAACCTGAGGAAACTGGGTCGCGCGTCTATTATGCGCCCTCTTACTCACACGCGTCATTCTGCGGTCATGTGACTTTGTCATTTTTTCCCCCATCCTCGGTGAAGATCGCCAGCCCGGAGGCCTTCGACGCGGCGCGGACTCTCCTCGGTCGTCCTCGGCAAACCCCCACCTCCAGAGAGTGAAATGCTTCCCTGCTCAAAACCCTCAACCTCACCTAGACGGCAGGACCCAGGGGTTGCCCTAAGGGGGGGGGGGGGGGGGGGGAATCTTCTCCGAATCTGTGCTCTCTTGACCGCAGTCGTCATCGGCCCTCACCACACTGAATGTGGGTGGGAGGGTGTTCGGGGGGTGGGGGGAGGGGGGTCCGGAGGGGGCTGGGGACTGCACCCACTTTTCGCCCTCCTCTTCCTGCAGGCTCATTGGTCCGCCCAATCCTCACACACCGCACCAATTCCACACTCATCCATCACACTGTTACCGCAAAGTCATGGGAGTGGGAGTTGGAGATTTATCGCCCTATACTACGAGCGCGATCATGTGATCTCAACAGGAAATGACAGCGTTTGTGCTGTGACACGCTCACAAATTCAGCCTTACGTATTTCAGCGCAAAGCCGTACAGCAGGTAGGTGTGCGCTGCATAGAGTTTTCTCATTTATTCATTTAGTGGCATTAGGCAGTGAAGCTATCGAGAGCGACAGATCATCCAGGGAGGGGTGCTTTTATTTAAAATGTCAAAATAGCACTCACGATTATGAGCCACCCCCACTGGTGGGCTGAGGGGGAAGTGGTGGTGGGCAGCGCATTCACTGGAGCATAGAGCATTGCTTGTCTCGGAATATTGCTGAGCATTCCAAATCAGGATAAACAGAACACGGAAAAAAAACTTACAGGAAGTATACTTCAGGGTGGAATGATTTTCAGTCTTGTCAATAAAAATCATTGTCTGTCTCAAGTTAAGAAAATCCTGAACATCAAATTATGTAGATCCATTTTATATGAAGGGGCAAAGCACTAGAGGCCGTGGTACTTATGGCAATACGCACGATGCGCCACGCCTCCCCCTAGCTTTATTTACAGCTACTGAATGTCAAATAAACAAAAATGAAGTCAGGTGACAAACAGCGCGGCGTTTGATTGGTTATAAATCTGCCCGAAGCACAAACGAGCCACACGAGTAGAAATGGAAAGCAGTGCAGCAGGGAGGAAGTCTGTGGTTGTTTTTCATCGATTTTTATTTATTTATTTATTTTTAAACACAGCTTTCCTCTCAGTTATAAAGCACCAAAACTGCACATTTTGACTGCCTGGGGAGGCATAGCATATACCCCCCCCCCCCCCCCACCCCTTAAAGAGGCATCTGAGTTTGGTAGCTATTGCTCACATAAACGTCAGGTGTAAACATATGGGGCAAGAGATGTTTCCACCATACTGGCCTTTTGCCGTACCAAAAAATAGCATTACAGGGGATCTTTAAGAGAAGTAAACCTGCAGGTGCTGATAGTGTATATACCATGACATCATCGACAGACTGCTGACGGTATTTTTACGCACTCTAACAATTGAAGAATTATGAAATGACCGGTGGAAACAAAGGAGGATAATTATGTAAGGTTTGTATCAAAGGAACTTGAATGAAAGTTTATGAGCCAACTGAAAGATGCTGACATTTTACTGCAAAATGACATATCCGTAAACATCACTGGTATTCCTGAAAAGGACAGTCATATCGTTGTGTGTTGGAGCGAATGAGAGATTTTAGTAAAATGCCACGGACAAGGACACATTTATGTTTACATTTTCAGTAAATCTGATCATGTGGACAGATATACATGCTCTCTCTCCCTTGGGGACCTTTCTGTTGAGCAACTCATTTAAATAATGCAACTGTGACATTTTTTAAAGGGGAACTCAGGAAACCATAAAAGCTGTGCTGGATTGATTTGTGCATTCATTTTACATTCCTTTGGGACTCTGTTAGATTGATTTTTGACTAAAAAATATTGTTCTGAAAAAAGAAATAGCACTGAGGAAAGTAAAATATATCAAGTCAACTAAATTTATATGCGGCCTATCATTAATATTTTAAAATGTTTTACTTTCAGTTCATTTTTTAAAATGAATTTTGTGCAAAATCTCTAAAAGAAAATTAAATAAATATAGCAATATACCATACACAGAAAGGGTTTTTATTTTTTTATTTTTTTTTAAGACCTCAATAAAACTTGAAAATTTGAAAACAGGAACTGAGGGGTTCTCTCTGATATTTTGTTCTATCATAAGTTTCATAGCTTAGAGAGATAAGAAAAAAAAAAACTAAAAGCAGCCTCCCTTCCAGTTTAATGTATAAATACAGTATACTTTACAGCTTTGCCTGGTTAGTATGGTATATGCGTGGATCTTCTCTTCCTTTATGGCTTAAAGATGCCGTTCACTTCAGCTTTTTTCATTCAGAGATGAAGCCTACTTCCAAATGGGAAAGTAAGGGGAGTCATTTGGAGCCATTTTATGACATACAAGAGCTTCTACGACACCTCTTTTTATGATCCTTAATAGTCCTCTCTTATGGGCAGATAGCGAGATTGATGGTAGAGCCATACTGAATTTTGGAGCCCTTAAAGACTTTATGGCGGTTAAATGCTTTGGCAATTTTGAAAGTTTGTCATGACAGTAACACGTGCAAGTACAGTGAAAGCTCAGGGATAGGAACCCTTTAAGGCTGGGGGGGTCATTCGTAATCAGGAATTCAGTCACAGTTAGCACGTTGAGTACAAACAGAAAAAATTTTGAATACAACATTCTCTGTTGAAGTTGTTTGGGCAGCATCGCTGTTTTCACGGCAGCCTTGATTTGAACACCATCACAATAACAAGTGCATCCTTGAAACGCGTGGGATGACTTAAAATCAGAAGAACAGGTTCACATTTGTGGAGTCCGTGTGCGGAGAATTTTGAGCGCTGTAACCGGGCGACAGGAGGCAGCTTCCTGATTACGGGAGGCCCGTTGCCATTGCATTCGGCGAGATGCAGTCAAGCGCATCTCCACGCAACTGCCGTTATAATCAGCAAAGATCTCTCCACGCGAGAGCCATCGCTGTCCGTATATACTCCCCGAGAGACGGACGACTGTACCCAGTGCGCAGCAACATGGCGCTCTTTCGTACCGAACAAGAACCGCCGGCTGTCTCTCCGGTGAAGTGGACGGAGTGTAGCACAGTGGGTAAGGAACTGGGCTTGTAACCGAAAGGTCGCAGGCTCGATTCCCGGGTAAGGACACTGCCGTTGTACCCTTGAGCAAGGTACTTAACCTGCATTGCTTCAGTATATATCCAGCTGTATAAATGGATACAATGTAAAAAAGTTGTGTAAGTCGCTCTGGATAAGAGCGTCTGCTAAATGCCTGTAATGTAATGTAATGTAATGTAAAAGTGGCAGAGGCACTGCAGTGAAGAGCCAGGCTGAAATGTGAACAGCAGCACTTTCAGGTGTGTTCCTTTTACACACGTGCGAGTTCCGAATAAATTAAGCCACCGGCGAAATTATTTTCTTGGCACACTTAGGAGGCTACGGTTACTCTGCGGATACAGGTGACCAAATTCGGATTTTTTTCTATCGTAAATGACACGGTTGAGGTGTTTTTAGAACGGTGCGAACAGTATAAAAAAAATCATATGGAGTCACATTTCTTTCTGCTCTGAATTGTGTCACATCTTTATGGGGAAAATAAATCTGTAGCCACAAACCTTGCTTGTGTGGACGCTGAAATTGGAATTTTACAGTCCACACATGCGTTCAATACACTCACTGGTGTGCACCATTTGAGTGGGGTATGAGTTTAGTCAAAAAAAGGAATGCCTAACTGCCCTGTCTAATTAGAGGTACACTCTCCATGCAAGAGGGTAATGTTGCTAAAATGTTTTAATTCTCTTTCTTTTTTTTTGATACTGAAGAGTCTGAACACGAAAATTGGAATTGACCAATCAGGTCTGCAGTCTGAATGTAGCCTCAGTTTATGATCCTTTCTCTTTGTGCACTTCTCACTGGAAAGTTTTAAAATGGTGAAATTTTGAAAGGTTTACTGTCTGTTGTCTGTCATTTGAAGTTTTTACCTTGAGACCGAGGATCACATTGGAAATAAGCGTTGCCAAAGCCTTTGTGTGTCATTGCCTGAGCAGAACTTGCATCCAATGATGTTTGTATTCTTTTTACCAAAATAAAAATCAATCAATCAGTCAGTCAACCACAAACTGCAATAGGTCAGAATAATCTACTCAGAAACTTGCATGTCACCTATTATAAAAACATACCGTACTGTGCTGCATATTAATTGACGGCCAGGTAGACTAGTACTTATTAAAGAACCCAGAGATCAAGCTCATTACCGGAGTAACATCACCAGTCATTCACATGGAATGTCCTTGGTCCTTTGTGTGGGGAAAGTTTCAATTAATTTTTCTGTTTCTAATGAAACACACACAGCATCTGCTCAACAAAGAATTCAGTTGTATTGGTTTAAATCTCATTAAATCTGTACTTCGTCTTTTCAAAAATGTCCCCATCTCTTTGATTTAATCACGTCATGAATGAACGAACTAGCAGCTCCTAGAATTTTCTGAGAAGCACCTATTTAATCATACCGCGTACATTTGTATGGTGGTTAAAAAAAATGTGCAATCGTTTGTGGTGCAAATTCCAACTAGCATCTTCGAGCGAGAGGAGGATAAGTCGAAATTAGATAAAATGCCATAACCCATAAAACGCTTCATTAACCCATACATTGAGGGGGGGGGGGGGCTGACCTTCCCACAACAGGAAGCAGAACTCGGGAGTCACACACCCGACGTAAACCTTTATAACTGCAAACCATGAAACAACACTGCAAGCAGCCTGAACGGGCATGTTTCAGCTCTCACCCCACCCCTCTAAATTTAAAATGCACCTTTAAATCTGAAGGAGGGCACTGAGTTTAATCAGCGAGGGAGTCGGCGTGAGCTCCAAGTCTGAGTCAGCTCACTCGCTGCTCCCTCCTAATCCTACTCACGGCGCATCTGTCAATCGTCTGCACTGACTGGCCTGGCCAAGGGGATCCCGTTGGACCTGAATGATTTATCCAACGTTGGGGGCCCCCGAAATGGATGCTCTTTGAACTCACCGTCAATTATGTCTCGTTCCAATCGCACGGAGTTCAAAAGCGCAGGTTAATCTCCTTAATGAGCTGGAAAAGGTTAGAGCCCACGGTGAGGCTTCTGTCTGCAAATCGCCCCGCAAAGGGGGCGGGGCAGGGGAGGGGGGGGGGGGGGGGGGGGGAATTGGCGGGTTTTCCTCGCGTCTGTCGCGGCGCGCAGCGCGCGGACGCGCGTCTAATGGCCGGAGAGTCGGTCTCCACCGCTCCGATGCAGCCGGCTGGACGAGTAGATGGGCCTTGGGATGGAAAGGATGGAAAGGTCAGGGAGGAGCAAGTACTGAGACTAGCAGAGAGAGACACAAGTATGGGGGTTGGGAGGACAAGAGAGAGGCATTTTGTGTGTGTGTGTGTGTGTGTGTGTGTATTTGAGCACTCCCTACAAGGTAGAATAGTCAGAAGAGTGGGGACAGATTTTGGTTCCCGCTTTGCGTGACATTCTTGCACGGTTGGTGTGTATTCACACACGTGTTTGTGCACAGTAAACATGTCCGCTGTTAATTCAGCGAACACACGAGTCCCCCTCTGGACCACAGCAGGACCATAGGACCTCTGTAAGAGTTGATTTAACGCTGAACCTTTTACTGTGTGTGTGCGCGCGCGCGTGTGTGTGTTTGTGTGCACGCGATGGAGGGGGAGAAGGAGGGTGAGAGCACGAGAGAAAGAGGCGCCTCGGGCAGTGTGGAACTTGCACGGCGACGGTCCCTCGTCCGTCCGCCCGCTACGCCCGGGCAGCCCCCCCGGGGGGCGCCGTGCTGCTTGTGAACCCGCTCCTCATACGCAGTGTCACTCCGTGTCAGACGCTTCAAAGGGAGGATTATTTAATTTAATGCGCAGAGGCTCGCTCTCTCTCTCTCTCTCTCTCTCTCTCTCTCTCTCTCTCTTTCTCTCTCTTTCTCTCTCTCTCTCTCTCTCTGCCCTTGGAAATAACCTCTTTCTTCCCTTCAATATTTCATGGAGAAAAAAAAGCGAAGATCAGTCGTGATTACGACTGAATTGAATGATAATGCGAGAGTCACGCTGAGAACTCAGCGACATTATTCCTGTTCCCTGAATGGGCTAGATTCACCCAGACCCGAAAAACACTTTCATATATTACTCTCAGGAAGGGGATAATGGCCATTCAGTGAGAAACCAAATCCATATAAATCTACGAGTGAATCTCCTGTAGGACAGTGAATGCCGTATAGTATGACAGTAAAATATATTTAATTTTATTGTACAGCTTGCACGCAAACTTGTTTTGCACACCTGCTGGAATAAATGGCACTTAAAATGGGAGAGGTACATTTTGTGCTAATCATAACTCATCAACACTTCAATAGCTGGGTTGAAAATGCTTACCTGTGCCCTGTTATTACTCATTAATTATGGTTTGTTCCATCCACAGACGGTCAGTGTTCCTTTAGTGACATGCACCTGTACGCGCAAACAGGACCATTAAAACTCAATGATTCTTTTTTTTTTTTTTTCAGATCCTAAAATTTCATGTGTCTGAAAAAAATTATTTATTTCACTAGTAAATTTTTCCCCTCCATTCACTTGTAAAACTGAATGCAGCCGGTCGATAAAGCACACAGCTGGAAAATAAATAAATAAGTGAAAGTAGTGCTTTTCGGAGAGGGCTGTAGCTTCCCCTGGCAGGCGGGACCTCTCGTAAAAACAACTTTTCGGGGCAAGCGTGCCACAGCGGAGGACACAAACCTTCGCTCCACTCCGTTGGGTCTCATAACGACTCCTTCCCAGAGCGCTTCTGACGCGTTTCTCCTTCATACATGCTTTTACTGTCCCACGCCCCGTCTCTTCAGCACCGCGCTCCTGCCCCCCCCAACACCCCCCACCCCCAACACCCCCCACCCCCCGCTCCTCCCAACACCCGAACGGAAATTTCCAGAAATCTCTCCTTCTCTGTCCATTTTAACCCAGCCCCATGGCATGAATGAGAGAATGGAAGGACGTGACATTCAAATGAAGCTGAACAAGACACGGAGTCGAAAGCTGTGATCCGGTAGCCAGGTTATCCAAAACGGTTACGAGGACAGACTTCCCCCTCGGAATGCTGCGGTGGGGGGGGGGGGGGGGGGTGACGACCTTCAAACGACCTTTCAATAAGGCACCGTGTGGGGAAGAGCAGACTCGGTTATCTTGTTAGCAGGCCGGGAGGGAGGCTCGGCTGGGCGTTTCGTTAAGGCGGGGCAGTCCCTGGAAACAGAGCACACTGCTACACTCCGAGTCTCCGTCTTTGACCGTCCCGGGGTCTAACTGACACACCCCACAGCCAAATAGGCTGCCGAGCGGGTGTCAGAACCAGCGATGGGGAAAGCCCACTTTTCAACATAATTACGCTGCTTTGTTGAAAGAGGCAAAGTTGTTTGTTGCCGGTAATGTGCGCCCTTCATTTTTAATCCCAAACAGGAAGTGCTTATTACCGAGACCTTTATTGCCTACATGATGACTGATTGACGCTGAAGTGAAAGAGAGGAGAGTTTGCATATCAAACTGAAGAGATTATTCTCTGTTCCGCAGAGAGCACATCGCTCTCAATATGTAAAACCGAATCCTTGTCCATGCAGGTATACAGCAGATGCGGCAATGTAGCACAGTGGGTAAGGAACTGGTCTTGTAACCTAAAGGGCACAGGTTCGATTCCCGGCTAGGACACCGCCGCTGTTACCCTTGAGCAAGGTACTTAAGCTGCATTGCATTCAGTATACATCCAGCTGTATAAATGGATGCAATGTAAAAGCTATGTATGCGGTGTAAGTCGCTCTGGATAAGAGTGTCTGCCAAATGCCTGCAATGTAATGTAATGTAGTGACTTTACTGAAAGAGCAGCACAGAAGCCTGTGCATTTTGCTGCGGATACTGCGTGTGCTCACCTTCATGTGACTTTGTTGGCAGGCAAAGACCGTGCATAACCCAGCGAAGGGCACCACCACCATCATCGTCATCATCGTCATCCTGACTGCGCGTGTTCGTATTTGGTTACCGGTTTCGAGCATGCCGGGCCTCTCTCTACCTGCAGAAACAGCCGTCAGGCCGCGGTGGGTTCAGCTAGCCTCCGATTGGGCCGCGGGGCCACGTTTTGGGGGGGGCAGAGGCAGCCGGGTGGATTAGCAGTCGCCTCGTCTCCCCTCTTGACGCCCCGCTCCGCGGACCCGGGACTAATGCGTCCCATCGGGGGGGCCCCCGCCTGCGACATCTGCTCGGCCTTCCGATCGCGCCAGAGAGCTCATCAGCATCGGAGAAATACTTACCCGTGCATTGCCTTTACTCACATCTGTTTCCCTCTAATAAGCTACGCAAGACGCAAGAATTAGAAAAAGAATTTAATTCCACTGTTATATGCAATGTGTACTGTAATTATTCATTTAAAATAATTATATATATATATATATATATATATATATATATATACGGAGCGCCATAATGTTTGGAACAAAGAAATTTTTTTCCTCAGTTTGGTTCTGTACTCCACAACTTTAGATTAACCGCATATCAATAGTTTGAATGCCAAAGTGCACATTCTCAGCTTTTATTTAAGGGTATTTTGCTTCCCACCGACTGCCTCACATCCACTTCTGGGAAGCGTCTAAGGACAGACCAGGCCGATCTTGCGGAACGCTCGTTGCGTTTATTGCAAGCCAACACACGGAGGATGAGATTCGAAACCACAGAACTCCAAGCCCTTTTATACTGATCTAGGCGGCAACACTGCAAACTGTGACATCACAAACATATTGCTAGCTCCACTGTGGCTAGCCGGTTACACTACTGTCAAGTTACACGATAACATTCGGCTAGCTCTTCATATATATTACAAAATAATATTACAAATTTTAGGACCTGTATATTTTTTGTCATTTTTGTTTTTAACACACATCGACAGTACCCATATGGCTCTATGTACTGTCAGAGTTTCATAGCTCAAGAACAAGTAAAGTTCAAAAAGGTACAAAAACCCCAAATGATGAAATCATATTCCTTGATGGCAAACAGAATATTCTATTTTTATGCACAACACTCTGTGCTCCCTTATTTCTGAATGACAGTCAAAGTCAAAAAAGATTTTGTGCTGGAAAATGAGTTAAATTTCTGCATGTGGTGTCTGGAAATGATCAGCACATCTGAAAGGTAAAAGGAATGGAGGGTGAATGCTGATTCGCTGGTTCAGATGAGGTAAGGGATGGGTTATCTAGGGAGGGCTGTTTTTTTTTTACAGAACTTCAAAAGCTACATTTCCTTAGAAATCTAATGTGCGCCATTTTACACCATGCAGAAGGGAGGCTGGTGTGAAACAGTCACGCAGAGACTCGACGGAGGTTAGGTTGGTTTAAACACACCACCACATCACAGCCACTATCATTTCAATTGCATGTGTGCAATTATAAGTTAACTAGTGACATCCTTCAATATTGTGCAGAGGTAAACTGTGAATTGATAAAAGAGACTGCCACCAAAACAGAGTTTATTTTAATTTTTTTTTTTTTTTTTAAAGCCTTGTAAAATACAAAAATGAAAAAAAAAAGTGAAGGTGCGTAAGTGCGTGTATGTGAGCGCAACTGCAATTATCAGGCATCCAGCGGCACTGTTTAATAATGTAAGATATTGCTAAATTGTGTTGGTATCTATTATGAATTTTAAATGAATGTTATATTGATACATTTTACATGTTTGAGCATCATTGATTCACAGGCTTCCAGCTAAATGCAACGGGTTGAAAATATTGAAAGCAATACCTTTGGTCATGCCTTCGAGGAGCTCGGTAATACTTATTACCCGTATATCTTAGTAGATAATTGACAGAGAAAGAGATTGAAAGCAATTTGAATGCAGGGTAGAGAATAGACCCTCTGGAGGAGTAATGACAATGAGTTCACTGAGACTTAAATTAATCTCTACGCTCGTTACAATTCACAGCACTGCAGTCTAACTGCTCTACTCTTCCCCTTCTGTGCAGAGACGTATCCATTTTGATCTCCTACTCCTTCTGTCTATCCTTGCGTTCCACACGTGCACGCACACGTACACGCACACATGCACACACAAGCACACACGAACGCACGCGCACACACACGCACGTACACACACACATACGCACACACACACACACTCAATTGAAACACATACAGTCTCTCTCTCACACACGCTCTCTCTCCCTCTCTCTCTACCCCATCTCTCTCTCTCTCACTTCCCCCCCCCCCCCCTCCTCTCACAATAGAATCACACTGCGACCCTCCCTCACCTTCACTGCTTCTATCGCCCGGACCCGATCAGGCCTGTAAGAGATCTACGGCGCCTGTCACGCACAACCAAATATCTGTCCCCAGATCTGCCTCGGAAGACAAAGCCTGCCAAAGCAACAGCAGCAGCAGCAGCAGCAGCAGCAGCAGCAGCAGACACATTCAACCGACTATTCAAGGGCAGCGACTCCACACCAGATCATTAATTAATACCACTCTGTGGCCACAGATGACATTGCATGGGAAAAAGGACAGTATGAAAGCTTTCTAATTACGGAAACCGCGCGGGTTATTATTTGTAATATGCCCCTTCAGGCAGGATAAAGCACTCCTGGATAAAAAAAAAGGGTTCCAGATGAATTATGAGAGAAGGGTAATGATGATAAGGTGTAGCGAATTTCCACCAACCTCATTCGAATTCGCCCCTAATGACGACGGCGTCGTAATCACTCTGTTTGCCCATCAGTGTGGGCACCGTGCGTGGCCCATGCCAGGCACCACTCGCTTAAGCAACAAGGCAAACAACCCATGACCGGATAATTGTGTCTTATCCCGCTGCCTCTATCCCCAGGGGGGCATGGAGGAGGAAGCTGATGCAGACACGGTGGTCCCCGCAAGGGAGGCTTTTCGAACCCGAGTCCTTCCCCAAGGCTCACCTGAGAACAATAAGTCCGCCAACGTCGATTGCGCTGCCCAATGTCAGCACTTGGACTTTCAAAGTCATTCTATTAAAATAATAATAATAATAATAATACTAATAATAGTAATAATAATAATGATAAAATGCAATGCATGAGTGAAGCACACAGCCTAAATCCTAATCTCAATCTTTCCCAAAATTCAGATTTAAATCTACATCCAGACTTCTGTGATACAAATGTTTTTGAAGTGCACATCCATTATTCAATACACCAGTACTGAATGGAAAAGTTTAACACAGGTCGAAACAACAGGATTTAAAAAGAACACATCAGATATTTTGCCATTACGTCCACAGCAAATAACAAATAGCAGTACTATCTTTAGAGTCCAAAGTTATCTACTGAGTGTTGAATTAACACTGAACATTTTACTGTGTACAAAGCGGCGAGGAAAGAAAATGTAACACCACCATCTGTAGCATGCTACCGATTTTCTTGCCGGCACTGCAGCAGCTAAACCCGACTCGGTAGTATGAACCCTCATTGACGGACCTCTGAAGGACAACATTCCACAAGTCCTGGAAACCTACTGCGCCGTGTCAGGTCACCTGAGACAGGAATACAATGCAATCATTTTTCATATATATTATATTGTCTGATTTCATCTACACGGATCTATAAGGTGCGGGGTAGCAGACATGGTTAAATCGTTGTTGTTTTTTTTTCTTTCTTTCTTTTTCTATTCGTTAATCTATTCACAGGGGGTAGTTGCAGAATGAGGGATGGGGAGGGGGGGGGTGGGTTTTTGTCCGGTATGCAGATGGGGGGGGGGGGGGTAGCTGAATTCCCCTGGACACCAGATAAAAGTCTCTACCCGGTTCTCTTCTCGCAGACCGATAATGAGCAAAGAAGAGCGGAAGATTAGCATGCTTTATTTAAATTCAGGGCAGGTTTTAGACATGTAAATTATGCCGGCGAAACACTCCACGCGCTCTCGAGAATTACAAACGGACAGACAGCATTCGAGTTAAGCAGAAGGTGCCTTCTTTTCTAAAAAAATTCTCTTCCCTTTCCTCGAGTACAGCATTTGTTATTTGAGCTGCCCATGGTCATTCATTGGGCTGTGGATTGTCTCTTTTGGGTTAGGGGCAGGGGGGATTGGATTGTCTCTTTTGGGTTAGGGGCAGGGGGGGATTGGATTGTCTCTTTTGGGTTAGGGGCAGGGGGGATTGGATTGTCTCTTTTGGGTTAGGGGCAGGGGGGATTGGATTGTCTCTTTTCGGTTAGGGGCAGGGGGGATTGGATTGTCTCTTTTCGGTTAGGGGCAGCGGGGGAGCCAGCCCTGGGCCTGGAGTGCCACAGAGTCTGCTGGAAGAATTTCGGATTTTGGATATTTGTGCATGGGAAGGTGTCTTGTAATCCAGGGAAGGATGAGGTAACTTGTTCGGAATGACACTTTAATTTCAAAAAAATTCAATTCATTTCAATATGAAATACGTTTACGACAGACATTCAAATGAAAAACATAATTAAAAATGTGATGAATTTTATTTCGCAGGCGATATGCTTGTGCTTAAGAAGGAATTAACTGACAAATTTAGAAATTTACTGATGAGAGACATAATCAAGGCGTGATTAGGTACATCATTAACAATTATTCCACATTCGGCAGTTACTCAGTGCTATCATTGAAATCACAGCCCTTAAATGAGTTTAAGTGGGTAATTGCTCAAACTCTGTACGGTCCCTTCCTTCCATATTGATAACAGTTATAGTTCCTTTTGGATTTTTACAGCAGTGCAACACTGGACACAACAAATCTCAAAACAGCATCAAAGAAAGGTTTCTTTTTTTTCAAAATTGCTTTTTTGTCAGGAAAGAAAAAGGTGTACTGTACTATGTGATTCGAGCCCCTGGTTGGGTATGATGCGGCTGGTGATGAATTAGTAAATAATTCACAGAAATGGTCAGATTTTAAATTGGAACCAAGGTACAAGATAAATTGTGCTAGTTACAACTGTAATTACACCTGTGATCAGCAATGACTAGAAACCAAACACAGCATGGCAGCCAAGTGGCATAATTTCTTGTGTATAATAGGTAAACCATATGTTGATATAGGTTATTGTGATGCTTCTGTACATCTTATTGCCATCGTATTTGGTAAGCAACTTGTCAACTTTCTTTTGGTTCAAACACTTGAACATTTGCACTTGGAACTGACTGGCAACAATAAGCCAATATTGTAATTCACAGCAACTTCACAATGACGCAAGAACATCTGCCAAAGATCCTGCACACCACGCTTCATGTTATAATGAGCTACACTTCTCAAGGTTAAATTCTGGCATTACTCTTAAACAAAAATTGCTTTACTAAGTGGGACGTCATTCGTTTTCTTCTGTTGGCTGCATCATGTTCAAATGTGACGCAGCATTAATTTATGGCGCAGTACCACTGAGCACCAATTTTGAGTAAGACTTAAACAAATGTATAGTGAGTCTTTTGTGCATACATTTCTACGTGCTGTAAATTTACTGGCATATGGCAGCCTGTTTTTTTGTTTGTTTTTTTTTCACGTGGGATTTTATTCCCCACTAATTTTGACAGATCGTCATACAAGGATGACTCGTGTTTAGTTTCACGGCAACTGCCCTTTCGTTCTGCGAGGAGTTGATTGTGAAGTATCTGACTGGTGGTGATACAAAATGTCCAAATCATATCACTTATGCAAATCGCCCCTTCTGGATGCCTCGAGTCTGGATAGACGCATATCAGCGAAACGGTGCAGGAGGTGATGCACTTTTAAATAAGAATCTAATTTCTAAATATGCTAATTACGTCCGGAACACATTAGCCGATAATTAGCCATTTTGCACACAAAGACGCATAAATTCATGCTAATGGAACTGTAGCTGCGATTGCAGCTTTCCCTTGAAAAGAAGGATACCGTGAGCCAACTATAAAGGCACTTGAATGATTGGACTTAAGTCCAGAGATCAAAAATGATGACGCCACCAAAGGGAAATAGAATGTCCAGGGTCACGACTTCCGTAAGGTGGCGAGATCGTATTGATAAACTGGAGGTTCTAGCATTAAATTTACGCTCTTGTAATTTTCGTTTTGCGGGACCCGCTGTCTCCCGTTTTATCACCGCCGTGTCTTTACGGTGCCTGGCGAAATCATTTCTCCGTTTATTTATTCCATCAGGCCTGCTTTATTTGGTCCATTTGTCTTGCCGTTGCCTGTGGTGTGTCTTGAAAACAGATCAGATTATTCTCCTCTCGCATACCCATTCCACCTGACACGAGAAAAAAATAAATAAATCTGCATGCTGCATTAGCTTGATTTGGTTTAGAAGCATTTGGTGAAATACGTAATGGAGGAAAAAGTCATGAATATTTTAAATATCAAGATGTGGGGGGGGGGGGGGGGGGGGGGGATATGTTTGAATTCAGGCTGTTTAATATTAAGATCTGTATTCATGATTTCTGTAGCTTACAAAGCAGGCTAAATGGTTCATTATTCATTGTCTATCCGAATCACTAAAAGATTAATGTTTAATGAATGACAGGTGTACACGGATCTACTGTATATTCTGTAGCACTGCCCTGTTGTCTTTTAGAAAGATCACAGGAATTATATGTAGTTCACGGTTGAATTATTTTCCAGTAAGGGGTTGCTCTAGTCTCAAGTGCTACAGGGTTAACTTTACATAAATCAATGACTCCTTTCCCATTTGTGACTCTGCAGTCAACTTTCAAAAGCGGATACATGTTCAGTGTTAAATCAACACTAAGAGTCCATTTGGTTGCAGTTGTACTCATATGCACTCTGTTAGAGTTGAATTAACACTGGACATTTTACTGTGTAGTTTCTCATTTCAGTTTAACATTTAGCCGTTTGAATGGCAAACTGAATGAAAACATCAGCGTTGAAAGTCGGACAATACACAATCTTGAGTTTGGGATTGAAGGCAACAGGAGCAATAAGAAAGGTAAATGCCATGTGGAACAGAATGTCAACACATTACATTTCAGCTGTTTTGCAAGCAGCGGGCTCCATTCGACTCTAAGGGACATACTTATTAAAATATTCACAGTGGCTTAAAAATAGCCACTGTCTGATGATGTTTACGGTTGCTATTTTTACTGACCTCAAGAATTCAGGGCAAACACGTCAGGAGTATGAAGTCTAAGCATTGTTTGGTTTTTAAACAAACAAGAAAAATACATATGTTTTGTGTAATAAATTTAGTGTATGTGCGTCCTTTCAGCTTTTGAGTAAACTGGGCAGTTGGCGTCATAGCAACACCGTTATGAGCTCATAGAACCTGGTGCTAACTTGGCGAAATGTGACAAGCGTCTCTTTCAAACGGCTGCCAGGGCTTTTGCCAGAGACATGCAGACACCCTATACGGATCCTTGTGCCCTCTGCCCGTGCATCTGAATGAATGGACAGATGTGCCTATGTGCGCGGGCTCCACAGAGCCCTGGGTTTTCTTAAGCATATTCTTTATCTGCCCAGCTGGGCCTGGCCTGGGTCCCCCAGTCCCGCTCATTCTTCAGCAGTCAGACGAGGGTTCAGGAGCTGGAAGGGGAGGGAGTGCGAACTGCGCTGGTTCTAGGTTATGGGGGATGAAAGGACAAAGAGAGAGAGAGAGAGAGAGAGGGAAAGAGAGAGAGTGTGTGTGTGTGAGAGAGAGAGAAAGAGGGGGGGGGAGAGTGAGAGAGAGAGGGAGGTTGAGAGAGGTTGGCAGGGTGAGTTATTCACAGAGAAAAGCACTCTAATAGGCTGGGGGCAATGTGTCATCTCTCCTGGATTAGAATCTGGGTTGTATAAATAGGAGGACTATTTTTATCCACACTAACTCCCCCCCCATCCCCACCCCTCCCCCTTCGCTCTGAATGGTATTAATTACCCGCTATCAATTTAGCCTAATAATACATTTATTAATGTTTTAATAAAGGTCAGCTGCCAGAGCAATTACATTTCCTTTCCGGGTGCTCGAAACAGTTGAAACGCTGCGGTGATGGTTGACCCCCTATGGACACGTTGTTATTGGATACACGCGATCAGACCTTGTTTTGCTGTATGAGAGAGATGCCTTCGCCATAGCTGTGCGGAAGACTCGTTCGGTCTGTCGGGGGAGAGGCGGGCCGGAGTCGGCCGGTTTAGCGCACAGACCCTCACCCAGATGGTCCGAAGGAGGAAGCAGAGCCCCGTTAATCACCGGCTGCATGCCAAGTCACGCATCAAGAGAAAATGAGCACCTAATTATAGGCCCGGCTCTTTCCAGAATAAAAGCTTTGCTGTTCAATAATAGCTAGTGTCGCGGCATAGCATAGGCCGGCTATTAATACGGTGACGACACGTACAACCTCACATTAAAGCGTCAATGCCTCCCTGTCTTTTTGTTTTTGGGCTTTTTTTAAATAGCTCTGACCAAGCACTAAAACAAGTGCTATGTCTCATTACAATACCCAGCTGGTGGGGATGTAGTCAGTGCTTGCTCATTGTTACAGTAGATAGCAATTAAAGTAGCATTTTTTTAATGTTCGCTTTTGCAACCATAAACTGCTTGTTCGGTGATACGACCGTCCTCCGGGCCGTTTCGAATCAAACAAATGCTTGCATCCGCTTCCACCTAGTGGTGAAAGATAGGCACTGCAGTTAGCGCAGAGTGCTGTAGGGGAATGAATTGGGCATTGTTCCGTGTGACAGCACACTAAGTGGCGCATGCGGCATCTGTAATGATCTATACACCGACTGACTTTTCTTCTGGCATTTTTAGTCCTTTTTGGATATTCTGTTATGTTTTTTTTTCTTCATATTACTACCGCTTCAGATTTTCCGGTAGTGTCTTGAATTTGAGCTGATGTTGAAGGAATTTTTCGCCAGCTTTCCCATTATAACTGTGCTTGTGTGTTGACATTTTATGATAATTAGGGAAGGGATCCTTGAATGCTTTGATGGTTACAGAGATGCACTGTTTCCATATAAATTAGAAGCAGAGCTAAAAATGGCAGCAGTGCATCGCTTTTTGATGTCCTACACAAAGCGCATTGGCAGCTTAGCGCACATCTAAAGACACCATTGGTACCGTACACGCGCACTGATTTAAATACTCGCATAGAGCTACGGCTGCATGTGATCTGTTGTAGATGGTTGCAGTTCTATGGGCCCGGAAGCCATATGGAAATTGCCCACAGGTGAACACTCCCATGCAGTACAGCACCGCACCCTTTTCACAACCCTGAATATCGCATCGAGTAAAGAGACTGAAATAATTCTAGATGAGCAAGATCAGGTAAAAGACAGCTTTAGTAATCCATATAACATGTCAAATATCAGCCTATGTTGCTTCGAATCTTGCGTACACTACTGTGTCACAATCCCACAAAGACCACTGCCACTAAAGTCATAGCCAATATAAAATATATTCGCACCTAAATTCACTTTTTATTAAATAAATCAAGGGCACATACTAGTTTCTGTGAAACGCAGCTTCACTGTCAGTTTAATTTAGAATAATTTATTATCACAGCCCTTTTAAAATAATTTGCTCAGTGATTACTAAAGCGTTTTTGATGTTCATCGTGGAACTGTAATGTAAGTGTTTATGAAACAGTTTTAATCAAAGCAACATCCTACCCGGGAGTAGAGTTGATGTGTACACTGTTTTTGGGTCAAAATATCCGTTTTACAGTCTACATTGAAGAAAAAAAACGGCATGTTCTGCAAATGTTTCCACATCATAACTTTAGAGACATTTGCACTCCTGTTATGAGTCTAATTATATTTCAGTGCCTGTGAACTAGCAGGTACTTTGAACCAAGCAATCACACGACTGCATGTGGCTGAAAATAGACAAACAACATCACGCCTCCTGCGAGGAATACGTTCTCACACATCCAGGTCTGTCTCCTGAGTGTGCCGCACACGTCCGCGAGGTTGAGCAGAAATCACTTTCTCGGTAGGCTAGATGTGCTCTTCCTACCTTCCGTCCGTGTAATTACTTAAATTGCAACCGAAGACATCGCAAATAGCAATCGCATTTTAAATTGTCTTAGAGGTAAAACTTAAGACGGAAAATAGCCGCGATGATCGCGCGAAGAAAGCGACGGGAGGGAGGGCCGGTACGGCACGCGCTCTGCTTACCGTGTGCGCATCTCGCCCGGCAGATTGAGCGAGCGGCACTAATGGGTTTGGGTCAGACTTCGCCAACCCTACTGCCCCCGCCCCCGCCCCCACCACCCTCGCTGTGCGATTTTCCGGGCTCGCTGGGCTTGGTTCCAGTGATGTAACTCCACCGCTCACTTCTGACGGGAAGGGAGAATCACGAACGCGGTGATACGGCGGTTCACACTTATTAGGAAATATTTAACACTTGCAGGATTTTATTAATTTTTTTTTACTCCATGGTTTTCTCTAGCGGAAGATTTTTTAAATTGTGATCAGAAGGATCATATGTCCAACCAGGGGCAGCACCCACCGAAACATTCCGGGGGGGGGGGGGGGGGGGGGGGGGGGGGGGGGGGGGTCAGCAGATGCTTTTGAGGGGCATCACCGTGGGCTGCTCCCGGGCTTCAGGTCCTGAGGCAGGAAAGAGACCAGAGTGACCAGAGAGACCACATGGTAACTCTAGACTTTAGCAAGGTGTGCGAATAATCATGTGGCCTGTAGTACACACACACACACACACCTAATTTTTTATGTTCATCAAATCACATTGTAGTAAAAAAAATAAAATAAAATATGGAGTGGACAAGAAAAAAGCTGACTTTATGAAATATGTCTGATATATTTTTTTAAATCTTTTTCTGTCCATACAGCCAAAGCAGCAAAGGAGCATAAATAAATTATTGCTCTTTTTTTTCTTTCTTCTTCTTCTGGCCATCATGGCCATCAAAACACACCTGAAAAAAAGCCATGTGTGTCCACAAAATCCAATATAGCTGCCAAATTTAATAATCATAAAAAAATGAATCTACTGTAAGGTATATGGGCCTGAAACTTTGCATACATATTGTCTTGGGCATCCAAGCACACGTATTTTCAATTTACATGGTCCAAGTCCATCACGCTGAATTGAGTTCCATTTTTGTGAAATTTGTATCTAGCTTAAATTAAATCTTCTCCGAACCGTTACTCTGAATCACAAACACAGCATCTTGAGACACAACAAAACTGGCAATTTTATACATCATATGTAAGTATTTCTGATTTTCTAGTGATTTTTTTTATAATTAAACCCTGCTAATGTGCCTGTCTTATGTAAATGAGCCTGTCTTCACTTTTTTGCATGAGTCAGACTTGGAGTGCCTGACAGAATCCATTACATTATATTGACACCTCGAGAAAAAGAAGATGCATAATTTAACAGCCACAATTCTGTTCCCCAGGGCTACACTGAAAAATCATCTTGTCATGAATCACTTTACATACAAAAATCAAATTGGGCAAAAAAAATATCCGAGGGTTATTCTTTCTCAGATTTCACAATGACAAGTTTCTAATAATATTAATACACCCAGAGTTTTATTTGAATTGTACAGAAATTCTCATATGGCTTTGATCATTTTTTTTTGTGTTTTGCTTCATGGTAAACAGTCTTCTGTGTAGGTCACACTGTGCTAATTTACCCTTTGCTAAATGTGTATACCGTATTTAACACTGTGGTCAACATCTTCCATTCAATTTTATTTGTATAGCGCTTTTTACAGAGAACTGTCACAAAGACACTTTACAGAGTAGCATACAATTCAGTACGACTGGTGTCCAAATGGTTTGTGAGTACCGGACAGTTGTGTGGCAGTTGGTGTGTTCTGTTTGCTCTGGGAGTTGGGAGCTTTAAAATGAGTGAGAGAAAAATTGGAAAAGGGAAATTGCAGACATCAGTGGGATTAACCTCCAGAAGATTTTGCACAGCGCAGGACGTAGCCTATATGCATAAATCAAGAGACAAGTCAGATAAACCCAGTAAGTCCTTGCTTTGTTGACTGCATCAGACCCATAAAGATCAGGGGGGAGAGCAGAAACAGTTTACACTCTGAACAAAAATCTTAGCTGCTCATAAATTCTGGAATCAACACCAACCTACGTCCCCAAAATGCAGTACAATAATGAAAAAGGGATTCGTTAAATCCTATTACACATTTGTGAAAAATGCGGCCGCAGACAGTTACAATTTACATTCAAATTACATTTATTTAATATCCATTAATCCTGATTGCCTTTTTGCTCATTTCAATTAACAATCATGGCAGCATACTTCCTCTTCCTCGCTTGTAATATTTTATCTCACCCTTGAGTCAGATCAATTTCACGATCAATGTCAAGCAGTTGGCTCTGGGAGCAGGATAATAAGCTTGCAGCGGGCCGGGCATTAAATTGCAAATGAAATCTTCAAAACATGCTTCGGTGCGAAGGCTGGCTGGACCTGGTTCAAACAGACTCCTGTGAGCGGTTATATCTGACATCCACACAGCAGGAAACTTTCATGTGCGGAGAATATAAAAGGCACAACAAGGCCTCTTCACTTTGCTCAGGCGAGACCAGACAGCCTGCTACAAAAGAAATAGGCTAAAGTTTGCGTTCTGCAGCTGACAACAATTGTGTCCGTTTCCTGCCTTTGCCCTCTGCACGAGAGCCACAGCTGCCCTTAGTTTCAATGCGTTTGAATCTACGCAGTGTGTCACCCAATCCGTTCCACAAGCTTCAATTCCACGTTGTTTATGAAATAATACTTCATATCACCGAGCTGTTTTTTCATATCACCATGTATCAGTGCATCCTTTTGTACAGCTTCTTCTGGGCCCTCTTACAGCCAGCACTCAAACTGCAGCCCTTGGGAAGGGTCCACACAACTGCAGCCACACAGGAAGATGTCCCCAACGGCAAATACTCACTGCTTGTGCAGTTCTACAAACACTGATTTTACATTTGCAGTCCTTCCTCCACCCTCTCTCTCACTCACTCACAGCGTACAGCCAAAAGTGGCCTCTCGAATTTCCTGCGCCTGCCTCTGCCTCCCATCTTGCTTCGATAAGATCCGTAAATCCGAGATTTACCCGCGAGCGCTGCGCTGAGGCAGAGACTATAACGTCTCCCCTGAGATTGGTTTGCAATCTCCATCTTCATCTTCATCAACGCTGTTAAGGAGCTACTGCTTTTCACTCAGTCCAGTGATCACTGTTGGTGTGTGCGTGCGTGCGTAACCTGTCAATGTACACACGTACGAATGTGTTGGCAGGAATTTTATACATGCGCATCTTTGCATGTGTGCACACACATACACATTTCCTGATTTCTATTCCAATTCACATACAACACATTTATATATTATCTTGGTATTGCTTTTGGTTTCAGATTGCGTGATAAAGGGAGTAAAAACACAAACTTTATACCGGCCGAGAATCATTAACCAATGTAGTACGAGTGACAGTGAACATCATACTGAAACACGTGTTGTGTTTTAAGTGAATCTAACCAGCATGCTTAGTGTGAGCGCTCACCGCTCTTTAAACCACATGACTGTACCATTACAATCGGGAAAGAAACAGTGAAACAGAACTGCATAACTTTAAACACCAACTCCTGTAACAAACACGCCGCGTTTTCGAAGAATTCTTCAAATCCACAGACTTTCGCACTGACGCAAATCACTTGCACTGAACAACCTATTAATTGCAATCAGCTGGTAAGAGTGCAGTGGGCCCACTTCAGCACTATTCAAATGTCAAAAATGGCTAATTTGAAAATGTTAAAACTCGCGGTTCTATCTTTATAAACTATTTTACGATGCCAGTTTATTTTCACGACAACGGTTCCTTATTTTGTGATGTGATTTTGCAAACAAGCTTTTGAGGTCCTCACCTTCTGTGCGCTTTGGGAATCTGCAGTGGAGTCAAACCAGGGTGAAGTCGGTATCTCTATCACAGCAAGGGTCCAGGTAAACGGAATCCACAGCAATCTCATGTCCCAAAAACATGAAAACTCGATAGAATGTCAATTGTTTAGTTAGCATTTTACCGAGGCATTATCATTGGTGTCCGTTTCGCCATTACTACATACACGCCGGAAGTATTATTATTTCCGGTTTGTATAGACTCTCTAACAAAAAATGAGCCCACCTACTCATTCGCTGATTAGTACTGGCGAAGCTTAGTATAGCCAATAGGCCCCACCGTGCCGGCAATGGCTCACCTGGACAGTATAAGTTTTGCCCAGTATTCAGCCAGCCAATGGCGAGCTACTATAGTGATGTCTGAAAAACATTTTAGCCAATGAAATTACGTTTATAACGGTGTATAGTTTGTTAGGCTTTCATGAAAGGACAACATCATTTTTTTATGCCCCAACTAGAGAAATTATTGAGGCATTTGTGGCTAAAAAGTTGTTGTTCTAAAACAACATTGGGGGCCTTGGAAGAACTCACTTGTCAGAGAGAATATTTCCAAGGACAGTGAAAAGAGCTTTGACTTCATAGTAGAGGGTATGTTCAATGTTGGAATTGATCCCTATATCGGTGAGCATTTAAATACATTCTCAAAATATATTTATCATTCAGTACGCTTATAAATAAGGAGTAGGCTTAATGTTTAATAATACATGTGGGGTGTGTAATTGTAGGACGCATTTAACATGTTGATGTGGGTAAAGTATTTGACAAAAACTGCAATCAATGGACCTCAATCAATGAATTAGTAAACTAGATTGATAATGTAGTTGTTTTCTACAATCTTCCTGACCTGCTGCTGACAGTGGTAGCTAGTGGATAGCAACAGTGGGTGGCTGCGGGGGAGGGGGGGGGGGGGGGGGGGGGAGGGAGGGGGAGGGTGACAGGTAGGGCGAAAGCAAGCAAATTTCAGCACAGATTTTCCACAAGCATATAGCGTACAATATATAGTATTTTAACCTCTAAATTCTAGAGTAAAAACCAGAGTACCCGGGGGGATACGCGGACACGCGGAGAGCAAACTCCACACAGAAAGGCCCAGGCCGAGATTCCAGGAGAAATGCTAATGATGCCATTATACTTTCCAGTAATGCAAAATGTGACTGAAAGTTCAAGCTACTGCACCTGGTGTGTAATAACAGGCTACATACAACTGCAATAATATTTTACATAAATAATTTGTACACAATGTGACAAAGATTTTTCTGCAAATAAAACTCAGTTCAATTTTTTTTTTCATGGCAAGTTAGCAGTTAAAAGTTTATTATGTCTGCACATTCTTACCAAACAGCATGTTAATATATCAAACAAGTACATTTTTTCATTTTAATACATACAAAAACACTATAAAATGTCACTCAATACTGCTTTTAAATTTCAAAGTCTGTTTTAACATTCACATAAGAAACCACTGCTGTCTTTTTACAAAAGTCTCCTGACCAATCAGGTTACTTAACCCTGGGTTACAGTATCACACAGGAAATCTCAATGTTCAGCATTTTGATCATGGAGATTGTTTTACTGAGCTTTCTGATTTTCTTTTTCCATTAAAAATAAAGAAAAAGTCCTGTCCTGAAAAGGTAATTAAAAAACTAAATAAATAAATTCCAATTATTTTTGTCCGTTCTTGACTCTTGACAGCTTTTGGAAGTGGTGTTGATCACTAGTTTTCCCCATGTTTGTGTGTGTGGGTGTGCGTGAGTGAGAGAGCATGTGTGTGTGTGTGTGTGTGTGTGTGTCTGTGTGTGTCTGTGTGTGGGAGCATGCGTGTGTGTGTGTGTGTGTAATCTGACAGTAAAAAAAGGCACTTTGCAAATTTTCATTCTAAAGGCAACAAGGTGAAAAAAGCCACAGCTGATTCAGTTAGTTCCTTCACACGTACACCGAAAACAGGCGAGACTTTACCTGCATAAAAAAAAGGATCCTCCTTCCTTCCTCATCGTACAGTTGTCTATAATCAAAAAAAAATATTTTTTTAAATTCCAGCACAAAAGAAAAAACCATGTTGGGAGGGGGCTGACCTTACAAAAAGAACCGTGAGGTGCAATTAAAGTGATTGGCACGGAACTCTGCTGTTCTTTCTCGCTACGAGCATGCTCTAAGGCTAACACGCAGATTTGGCACTGGATACCGGAAGAGAATATTTTGTCTTTTTTCTTTTTTCCAAGAGAGAGATCAAAAAAATGTCTGCGATTCTTAGTGCGCCCCAGGTGTTAGGTCCATTAGGGTGTGCAGTCTGTGGTAAAGGAGGGGGAGAGACGGGGGGCGGCGGGGGTGATTTTAGGGTACGGTGACGTGGTAAGGGCTGCCCGGCACGTTGTCGTCCCCCCACTTGACGATGAGGATGTAGTCGCCCTTCTCCTTCACCGTGTACGTGACGTTGTACATCCTGTTGCCCATGTGCTTGACGTACACCTCCTCACACGGGGTCTTGGGCCCGTGAACCCCCACCATCAGCATGTTTGTCCCTGGAGGAGGAGACACAAACCGTTTCTGAGCTGTACTTGCAGAGCCGGGGTAACTGTGGTCACCTCTTTCTCTTTAGGATAGTTATATGAGCAGAGACATCTCCCCTCCCTCTGCTTTCAGCATGCTTTGTTCACTAAGTTTTAAACATTACTGTACTTCTGACTTTCATGACCCAAAAAGTACAGCGTCACAAAAGCATTGCACTGACACTCACGCCATGCTTTACAAAGTGGACAGAATCTACTCAGCTGCTTCCTATGCACGCCTTTAAATCCAACAGCGTGTTTGCGGGAGAGAGAGAGTGTGTGTGTGTGTGCGTGTGTGCGTGCGTGCGTGTGTGTGTGTTGCCTCACCTGCTTTACTGCAGTCTACCGTGAAGGTGTTCTTCTGTCCCACGAAGGCTTTGGAGAGGCCGGTGCCCCGGGACACCACCTTACTGGCGTCTGAGGAGAACTTGGGCAGGGAGGCGAAGGCCCCGCCCCTGGTGGACGACGTCTTGGTGACGGTTTCCACGAGAACGGACGAGGTTTCGTGCAGGCTGTGCCCCCCGGACAGCCGCGCTCCTAACGGACGAGACAGAGGAGGGTAACGCAACCGCCAGAGCCCCTGCTCTTTCACACACAGGTGACACAGCGCCCCCACACCCGCCGCATGAGCACTACTAACAGGCTGGCTGTTAAATTTTGGGGTGCCTCCCCCCCCGTGCAAGTTGGGGGGCAGGGCTGTTCATCACCATCACTCGTACAGGTGTGTGAGCAGTGCATTGAGTGACTCCTCTGGTTAGGCACCATGGTTCTGTTTTTCACCTGCACACAGCAAACTGTGCTAAACTTTCCACTGAACCCCAATCTTCAAATCTGGTCAAAGAAGACCATGTGCAGTTCTGCCATGTGCCGTATGCAGTTCTGCACTGATTTTTTCAGCACTTATTGTGCACTGCAAACAATGAATACTTCAAATGTGTGGAGGCTGTGGATGATATGTTTTACACTCAATCAATCAATCAATAATTAATTATACTGTATAGCACATTTTGTGTGCACAAGCCTGCAATGCATCGTGCAACAAATTAAAACAAAAGCAATTGAAAAGTAATGAAATAAAGAGGTGGGCTTTTGTGGATTGAGTGGGGTGGTCGCTCACCTGTGACTTTGGCTTTGAAGGGGCTGCCCACGATGTGCTGGGGCCCCCCGTACTTAATGGTGATGAGATAGCTGCCGGGGGCCATGGGCGTGTACGTCACCTTGTACCCCTCTGGACACTCGATGCAGTCCATCTTCACCTTGGACGGACCGTCGATGGTGACGGACAGCGCCCCTGGGCCCGCGTTGCAGGTGTTCACGATGAACTCCGAAGCCACGCCTGTTCGGGGGGGGGCAGAAAAGGAAGATGAATTTTCGCTCCGCCTCGTTTTCTGCGGGCCTGACCGCGCAGGAGGTCAGCTCGTGCAGCAGAGGGCGCTAGAGCGCAGCGGGCCCCCCCCCGTTATACCTGTGGTGCCTCCCTCCAGGCCGGGCCCGAACGCGGTCACCATCCCCGGGTCCCCCGCCTGCCCCGGCTCCCCCACGCGGATCTTGAAGGGGCTGCCGGGGATGTGGGAGCCGTTGAACTTGACGTCGATGGAGTGAACGCCGTTCTCCCGCGGGATGAAGCGGATCGCGTGTTTGTCTGCGGACAGGAAGGGGCGGAGTTACGGGGTCAGTCAGACAGGAAGTGAGGGAGTCGCTCACACACAGCACACCTATACGACCTCCCTGCAATATCACTGTGAGTCCTGCCGCAGTTATTAGTCTCGGCTGCAGTGTGGTGTAATGGGTAAGGAACTGGTCTTGTAACTTAAAGGTCGCAGGCTCAATTCCCAGGTTGGACACTGCCATTGTACCCTTGAGCAAGGTACTTAACATGAATTTTTTCAGTATATATCCAGCTGTATAACTGGATACAATGTAAATGTAATATTAAAAGTTGTGTAAGTCGCTCTGGATAAGAGCGTCTGCTAAATGACGGTAATTTAATGTAATGTATTAGTGTAAATCCGTTTTCAGGTTTGAGGAAAATGATTTAGTTGGAAATATGTCAGCTGCCGCCATTGCGATAAATTGCTCTTCTCTCATTGGTCAGCAGCATTAGCGTACCGCTGTCCAGCTCGGTGACGAAGCACTCCTCCACAGCGCCGGAGGGCGTGTGCACCTTGGCGTCGATCACGCCCCGAGCGCCGTTCAGCTGCACAGCGAAGGACGCTTCCTGGTGCACCTTCAGAACCTTTTCCTAAAAAACAAAAAAGGTTTGGGGGAAGGAGAGAGAGAGAGAGAGAATCAGGAGGAGAGGGAGAGAGGATGTCACATTATGGTCGTTACAGTGAGAGGTGAAAAGGGGCTTTCATCATGTTCGTGTTCAATTCAATTTATTTTGTATAGCGCTTTTTTTTACAGGGGACTGTCACAAATGCTCCAAGGAAACAAGAAATGTTTCTCTGTAAACAGAGAAAAAAATCTTTCATGTGACAGAGAAGAATGGATGGGGAAATGGATCAAACTATATTGACAGCAAGGGAAGTGTAAAAACACAAACTGTGAAAAGCGGATAATTAGTATTGGCATCGGTGCCTCTTTCAAGCATCTCCCCATGATTATCGATACGTATCAACAAATTTCAAATGAAAATACTGGCCATAGATCAGCTTATAAACTTGTTGAATAGCCTATAATAATGATCAAAGTAATATTCACAATCATTAGAAGAATGGCAACAAAATGGGTCAGAGAGAGAGCGCAAGACAGAGAGACAGAGCGAGAGAGAGAAAGAGAGTGTGTGAGAGAGAGAGAGAGATAGTGAAGGCCAGAAAAAGAAAGGGAGGTCTGTGTTTGTGCTCAGCTCATATTTCTACTCAGTTCAGAGATGATGCCACCCGCCAGACTCGCAAGGTTCATATTTATGTGTGTACGTGTGAGTGTATATGTATGTGTGTGCATGTGTAAGTGTGTGTGTGTGTACGTGTGAGTGTATATGTATGTGTGTGCGTGTGTAAGTGTGTGTGTGTGTACGTGTGAGTGTATATGTATGTGTGTGTGTGTGTAAGTGTGTGTGTGTACTTGTGAGTATATATGTATTTGTGTGCGTGTGTAAGTGTGTGTGTGTGTACGTGTGTGTGAGAGAGAGAGAGAGAGTGTGTTTGTGTGTGTGTGAGTGTGTAAGTGTGTGTGTGTGTCTACGTGTGTTTGAGAGTGTGAGAGAGGGGGTGTGATAAATTCCACTTGGCTGCAGTCAGACACACACAGACCAGCTCCAAGCAGCCCCAGAGGGCTATGTCATGGAAGGCAGACACACACACACACACACACTCTCTCTCTCACACACACACACACACACACACACACTCTCTCTCACACACACGCACACACACACACACACATGATATCCGCACGGGGCCTCCTGACCCCTGCAGTCAGCAGATCCTTAAAGGGCCTTTACTCAGGAGCCATAGCATTTAAGCACTCACATGATACCTTCTAAAACAGGCCCAGGCCTCTCATTCAGCTGTACAATATTGTGCTTAAGCACTACCTGTTCACAGACAATACCTGTAGCTTAAGTCACCGGGAATAGGTTAGAGTTAGGGTATGTGTGGGGTGTGGAGTTTAGGGTGTGTGTGAGGTGCGGGGGTAAGGGTTAAGGTGCATGTGCGGTGTGGGGGTTTCGGGTGTGTGTGGGGTGCGGGGTTAGGGTTAGGGTGCATGTGGGGTGTGAGGGTTAGGCTGTGTGTGGAGTGCGGGGGTTGGGGTTAGAGTGTGTGTGTGTGTGTGTGGGGGGTGCAGGTGCGGGGGTGCGCACAGGTGAGTTACGTGCGCCGTTAGACGCACCTGGAGGCTGGTGACGGTGAGCCGTCGCGCGTCGTCCGAAAGCGTGGCGATGGGGACGATGAAGGGGCTATCGGGGATGTGCTCGTCGTTGAACTTGATTGACACCTCGTAATCACCTGGAGACACAGGGAAAGGTGGACCTGTCAGTGTTCTCCGAGAGTAATGGGCGTGGTCACGGGCGTGGTCCTGCAGATGGCGAACAGGCGAACGAGCCCTCACCAGGCTCCTGAACAACGTAGGTGACCCCGCAGGATCCGTCCTTCCTGTCCTCGAAGGAGATCTCCGCCTTGCTGGGCCCCTCCACGGCGATAGACAGACCCCCTGCTCCCGCCTCGCGAGTCCAGATACTGAACTCCGCTGTGTGAGAGAGGCGCAGTCACATCTCACACCGCCCCCTGGAGGCTCACCTCGGTACTGCATCAGCAGCAACTGATAGAAAGTCCAGAAATCGCGTCCCACAGGAATCGCGACCGACACGTACCTGGAACGCCGGCGACGCCCCGGTCCAGCCCGGTGCCCCCGGCCCGGACCTTGTGGGCCCCGCCCTCTCCCAGGGGCCCCACGGTGAACTGGAAGGGGCTGCCGGGCACGTGCTGGCCCCTGTACTTGACGCTGACGGTGTGGGGCCCCATCTCCTGGGGCACGAAGCGCACACTGTAGGTGCTGTCCTCCCCCTCGATGATCTCGGCGTCCTCCGTCTTGCCCCCCGGGCTGGTCACCTGGGCCGTCATCTCCTGTGTGCCCGTCTCACCTGTGGGGCACACGTGCTACAGGCTTTAGCACGTTAGCAAGAGAGGCCCGCTCCAGCAAAGGCAACATCTCCATCAACTCAACCTTAATGGTTAGCGTGTGGAAAAAACTTTGAGCGGTAGACCATGACGGGGATCTCAGATCACCTGTCAAACTCTACTGCGCCTCCTAATGATCTGTCTAATGTGAAACATACTCTGCTGTACACAACAGCTACATTTCCATTAGAATGTCACAATGAATATATCCTCGGGAGTGATAAAAACAGTTGTGCGTGTGCAGATCACTCAGCAGAATAGGTGCTCGCTAAATTGTTGTTTTGGTAAAGTGTTATCACATGATAACCCCTGATTAGCAACATACTCATTAATCATCATCAAGTGAGAGCAGTTGATTTTTTTTTTTAATGCAGTCAAGATGCTGGAAAAATTGAGTGAATCAACTGTTTCCACCTGCCTTGCAGACCAGTTATTTCTCAAGTAGGAAAAGGTAAACGGTGAAAAATGCAGGTTCAGAAATTAATTCAGAAAGTCCTCCCCTGTACTTTGTTCCAATCATCTGGAATTGATTCAGCCAGGAGGCAGACCTAAGTACTGAAATCAACTAGCTGAGTTTATGGGTGGAAGGAATGCACGGCAGGACTTTTATTTCTGACCCCTGGACTTTCCACTTTGGGAAAACGTCTCCAACATCTTTTTCAAAACATAAACATGCACACAGTGCTCTTTTCCATTTCACAGGGAATAAAGTTTTTGCACAAATTCACACCGATGGAGATAGCCACTGACAAAACTGACACTCCCGAAGAAGAAGCAGCTGAATTGTCTGCATGCCAGCACCCTGGAACACTTTGAGCTGTGACTGTGACTGTGACACACACCGTGTGTGGTCAGTGGTTCATTGACACTGGGGTTAAGGAGGAGAGCAAGGGGCTCTGTACTGCATCGCAGGTCAGGTGACCTTGCACAGGTCACATGATGCGTGCTAATGCGGTCACCTTGCATGCCTGTAAGGTGAGCGCACGAGCGTCCGCTAACTGTCGCATGCTTTCTGATGTCCTCCACGGTACAGTTACCCCAGACCGTTGGACCGGAATAACACGCAGCATTTGGTTTTGGAGTCATTGCAAATCCACGGTCTCTTCCTGTAAGATGTTTTCCAGAACGGTCCTGCTTTAAGGTTGTCCAATGACAAATCCTGCTCCTGACACTGGGGGCTTGTGGGACTCAGACTTTCTCCAGAGCTTGCTGGCACTGACGTGGGTGCTTGTCCAAGAGCCATGGGACCACACGCATGCACAAACCATGCAGAACACACGCTTAGAGCCGCGTTAAATACAAAACACTGAAAGGTAAGCAGCACGGCAACCATCTCGCCTTCGCCACCCAGAGGCGATTGTGAGTTAGCCAAAAAAGGGCTCGTGCTCCACACACTAGGGGCCACTAGGGGGGGGGGCCCGTCACGCACCCTCTTGTCTGGGCGGGACTGAGGTGCTGAAGGCGCCCATGCTCTCCCGGCCCAGGAAGTCTCCGAAGACGTTTCGGAAGGGGCCCCCGCCGCTGCCGCCGCCGCCGCCGCCCCCGCCGCCGACCTGCGTGCTCTCCTCCACGCGCACCTCCCGCTTGGTCTCGCCGCCGCGCGTCTTGCTGATCTCCGTGCGCTCCGTGCGCGTGTACGTGTGGCTGCTGCGCGTGAAGGTGCGCGTCAGACGCTCCTGGGCCGACACCATCTGAAACCAGTTCCCTGAGGGAGGCGGAGGAGGAGGAGGAGGAGGAGGAGGAACGGGAGGAGGAACAGAGGAGGTCACGCGGAAGAACTTAGGCAGGTGAAACGGAAAAGAAAAGAACTTTGGCCTAAAAAGCGCGGAAGGGGTGATGGGAGAGTATGGTCACATGAAACCAAAAGTTGGCAGGGCATGCTAATTTCATCCAATCATTGTGTTCTACCGTGAAGAGAAAAAATCTTTTCCAGAAGGTTCCAAAAAGTCAATGATTGACAGCTCATTGTAGCTCCACCCATTACAGGGGTTCATGAAACCTCACTTTCCCATCACTGGACTGAAGCCCACTATGGAATAAAAAGATAAATAAAAGATAAAACTTCCTGTTCAGTACTATTGTGACAGTGATTAAACATGTTCTTTTTTTTCCTTCCTGACTGAGAAATGCAGGATATTTCTTAAAAAGCAACCTGGATATTCCATAACTTGTTTATTTCCCAGAGAACTTTAGCCCCGTACAGAATGTATGGGCCTCACAGAAGATGCTTCATCTGGCAGCAGGCTATTCCTGCACTGTGAGTCAGGGGTGAAATCGGAGTCTTATTGTACTAATCCCCGCAGGGGCCCGGGACCTGTGTTTTTAGCCCCCCGTGGTGTGTCACACCAAATGAGCTGTGACCAAACAGCCCTGGGGCCTGCTATTGATCTGGGGCTCCAGTGGGGGGGATGTTTCCTGCTTGGTTCCTGGATCACAAGATCAAAACATGGCTGCCTTGCTGCCCTAAGTCTGTCCAAAAACCCCAAACTGTTTTCCGCTAATGAGCACTTCGGCCTGTTTCTGCGCTAGGTGCTTTTTAGCATCAGAGGTCAACAATACCAAGGTGTCCAAATATCTTCGAGGTGGACACGAGTGTCCGAGACCAATAACAGCAAGGTGTTCAAACAGCTGGGTGAGATGGAGAGAGCAGGAGGAACGAGCAGCGGGAAACAGCAACAGGAAGGAGGAGGAAAAGGGGGCACAGGGAGGGTTTTGTTGCGCCCCCTTGTGTTTTGACGTGTCATAGCCGTCGCTGCTCTGCATGTCGTTGTGTTGGAATGACCCACCGAACATTCCAACCACAGCCGGTTGATGGGTGTACGACAGCATGGCGTGACCACATTCAGGGTTTTAACCGCTGGTCCGGTTGTGACCGCACCTTGTTGGGATCCTCACCTGGGATTTTGAGGTTGAGGTCGCAGGTGCTCCCCACGGTGGCGATGGAGGGCGCCTGCCTCTTCCTGGTGATGCTCTCCTTCATCCTTCCTTCTCCGGTCACCTTCACCGTGAACGGACTTCCTGGGGATTCGAAAATCACCCATCAAGTATAACACATCATTAACCGTCCATCTGTTCCACTGGGGAAGCCTGGAAGGCCACATCCACTCTGTACATTCAGTAAGGGTGTTGCAACACCAGCAATATCAGACATGCTAATTCCTCCTTCCATATGGTAACTGTTTTTCAGTGAAGTGAAAATTAACAGCTTTAATAAATGCAAATAAGAATACAATAAAACAAACGAAAATCCAGGGAGTGCAATATTACGAGGCTATAATCATGCTTTCCAATAAAGTCTGTTCTAAACACAAGAACACAAAATTGAAAGTCCTGCATAAAGAATGGGGCTTATTTACATTCATAATTTCCAAAAAGCAATTTTCTTGCATTCTCTTTTTATTTCCTGAGACCAACATAAAACCACCTCTGGCATTTCAGAGGCCATACCACAAACACTCATTAAATATTTATACAGAATTTGCAAGGGGTGCAATACCCCTCTGTACCAGCGTGTGGCACTGTACTCACCTGCAACATGCTGGTCGGCAAACTTGATGTTGATGATGTAGGTGCCGGGTTCAGTGGGGCAGTACGTGACCTTGCACGTCCCATCCTCCATGTCCTCACAGTTTATGTCCACTTTGCTCGGACCCTCGATCGACAGGCCTAGACCTCCGTAGCCTGGAGAGTAGGACAATTGGGAGTGAGCAACGCAGGAGGTCTGCGTGTGATAGTTTGGGCTCTCCCTGCACACGCCTGACTCTGCCTAGTGACCTTGATGTCTCACCATAAACCCGCACGGTCGTTTCAGGTCCCTGGAGTCTGATTGCGAAACGCATGTCGTTGCTCGATGAGCGTGACATCTCTCTGACAACACATTGTGTTACCTAATGACTAGGACATCTCTCTGAAAACACATTGTGTTACCTAATGACTGTGACATCTCTCTGACAACACATTGTGTTACCTAATGACTGTGACATCTCCCTGTAGGCACACGCTGTTGTCTTAATAACCCTGAAATCTCTTTCAGACCTCAGATGTGTGACGCAGGTAAAGTGACCTTGCTTAAAAGAAAGACGGCGTGTCTGTCTTTTCCCAGGCTTATTAGCTTCTCTAAATGAACGTGTATTTTCAGTGAAGCCACACAAATTGGGCCTGACGTCAATTTTAACAAAGTTTTCCCCTCTCGGAAAACAACGTGTTTTTATAATTTAGCTGCAGTTAATTCCCTGTAAAGCGAAATCGCCCGTTGAGCTCTCGAACGCCTGTGGTTACATGGACACCACACCGGCGACGACCTCACAGCAAACCTCAACGTGACTCCGCCCACCTCACCTGCGCTCCTGGTGTCCACGATGAACTCGGCCACCTCGAAGGTGTGCGCCTCCACCAGGCCCTTCCCGTACACCTTGACCCTGCTGGCGTCCCCGATCTCCGACTGGCCCACCATGATCTTGAAGGGGCTGTTGGTCACGTGCTTCCCCTGCTTTTTAACGCTCACCACGTGCTCGCCCACCTCCTTGGGGGTGAAGGAGATCCCTGTGGAGAAGGAGGGCAAGGGGGCAGAGGAGGGAAAAAGGAACAGGGGTTAAAGACCCCAAAAACTTTAAATCAATTACATTTTTTAGCCAAAGATTGGCAAAATGTGACTAAAAATATGAGCAATTCTATCATTACTCATGTTTATTTATGGGCACGTTTTTGTGTACCTATTGCATGATGAACTAAATTAAGCTTAACAAGACAAAAAAATGGATATATACTGTATATATAGCCCAATTAAATATATAACATATATTTTCTTGCTTTCTACCCCAGGTGGTTTTCTAAAAAATATCTACAAAATATTGTGTGCCCTGAAACTGGAACCCTACTCCAGAACAAGCGCTCTTGACTGGTCAGGAGTTGATGGCCCATTGGTCTGGAACCCTCACTGTCACAGAGGGTAACAGGCCTGATGAGTAGCTCACCGATGTGCCGATTGGGCAGTCTCTTAAGCAGACACAAGAGGCTAACAGGCCTGATGAGTGGCTCACCGATGTGCCAATTGGGCAGTCTCTTAAGCAGACACAAGAGGCTAACAGGCCTGACGAGTGGCTCACCGATGTGCCGATTGGGCAGTCTCTTAAGCAGACACGGCTCCTCGTTCCCTGATGGGGCTCTTATGCTGGCTGCCAGTGAGCTCAGGTCCGTCTCTGTGATCTTCAAAGAGACGTCTGTTGCCGTGCCAACGTTGAGCTGTGAGGTCCTCATGGAGTCATCACCTGGAGGGAAAGGACAGAGAAAGAGTGGAAGAGAAACAGGTGATGAGAAAAATCCCGCTGTTGGCACAAACATATTGATACTGATAAGATTTTGACATGATATTTTCAGATATTTTTTTCTCGGTGATTCTAGATATGGGAGAAGCACTCCAGACATTGATATTCCATCACTCATGATCCGATCCTGCTCATATTTTGAATGAGCAGCAGAGAATGATATCGTACTTCAGTCATTAACAATCTAATAAACCTTATCGATGAATCTGGTTAACTAATCCAAGGAAAGTCCATGGAAAGTTTCAAAAAAAGTTGTGAAGAACTGATTTCAGGGTGCAAAGAAAATGGCAAAGCAGTTAGTTCCAGATATACATCCTCTAAGCTTAAATGCCAGCTATATGCACATTAGACTGCCTGCGGAGTTCTGGTCTGTGAGCTTAGTGACTGGGGAATCAGAGCGGCTCTGTGATCTTGGTGACTGAAGGGCAGAACTGCGATGCTGTACCTGTGATCTTGGCAGTGAAAGGGCTGCCTGGGATGTGCTTATCGTCGAACTTGACGATGATGTTGTAGTCGCCAGGTGCGGTGGGCAGGTACGAGACGGTGCAGGTGCCGTCTTTGTTGTCCTTGCAGGTGATCTCCGCCTTGGATGGACCTTCCACAGCCAGAGACAGACCACCTGGGGAGGGGGAAGAGTCCAACACATCTACTTACAGAAACGCTCACGTTATTAGAGACACCACACAATGCACAACACACAATATTGTGTTGTGGCTAAATCTGGTTGAGGAAGGTCAAGGTCAAGTAACTTAGTAAGCGTATATAATATCATCCCCATACGTGTAGATTTACAGCATATCTGATCCAGTGATGGACCGCAGTCCGCAGTCAGGTGAGGTGAACGGTACCTTCTCCCGCCTCCTTGGTGACGATGGTGAAGGTAGCGGGCTTGTTAACCATGCCATGGCTCAGCCCGGCCCCGTACGCCGTCACGTGACGACTGTTGATGGCGTCGACGTAGAACTGCAGCGGGCTCCCTGCGCGAACCAGAGTCCCAATTAATATTCTCATGGAACTTGTGCTACAGTAGACGACATTATAGCAACAGTTAAATCTCTTTGTTGAAGACTACAGGAGCAAGGCCGTAGCAGGAATGCACACGGCTGCCTGCCTATGCTGTCAGTTGTGTTGCACAGAACCTCCTTCTGCTTACATTTTTTTTATAAACACCGTGCTCATGGTGCACAAGAGGCCTCAATCGTAAACACTCTTCTCAAACTCAAATAAATAGAAGTACACACTGTACGGCCAAAAGCGTATTGTTGACAAGTGGTTGAAACAGAATGAAAAGGCTCATTCGCAGTGTATTCTAGATGGACCCTTGGTATATGTTTGGAAAAGTAAACTTTTGTCACAGTGGCACCTGGTATGAGGTTGGGTTAGTATTCTGGGTTAGAATTGCTTATAGCTGGTATGAGGTTGGGTTAGTATTGGTTGTACATGGTATGTGGTCGAGTCAGTATTATGGGTCAGTACCTGGTATACAGCTGGAGGAGTATGAGCATGCTTGGTTTGGTTGCAGTGCACTGTGGTATCATACCTGGAATGTGGTTGCCTTCATACTTGATGTCCATCTCGTGCAAGCCCTTCTCTGTGGGGGCGTATTTTACGGTCACTGTCCCGTCCTTGTTGTCCGTGATGTGAGGACGGGCCGTCTTTCCCGAAGGCATGCGAACCTCGCCTGCCGAACGCGAGAGCGTGCGGTTAACATCCCTGGCGACAGAGGCACTTCAACAAACCCTCTCCACACAGTGTATGTGCGTGGGTACGACACTGTGGTCTAATGACATTGCCTTGGCATTACAAGCAATGGAACTTACTAATAAAATTTTATAGATGGGTTTCAGAAAGTCATGATGGTTTTTTTTTTATCCTGTCCTGAATTGTGGTCATGTTGAGAGCTAAGGGTTATTGGGGGGGGGGGTGGACTGTTTGACAGAGCGTTCTGTATAACAGTTAGAAAATAGGCTCATGGGGGGAATCTCTCCTCAGCTCCACACCCCTCCTCCTCCAGGCCCCCTGACCGCCGCCTCACCTGTGATCTCACCCTGCTGCACCGTGAAGGGTATGACCAGGCTGAAGGGGCGGAGCATGGGCTCCATGGTGTCCACGGGAACGACCGGCTCCTCCGTGGCCTGTGGTGGGGGCGGGGGGGGGGGGGGGGGGGGGGGGGGGGGAATGGGGTGGAAGGAAACGCACAGTTAGCATCTGGCTATGGAGCCATCCATCAGAAGCAGGGTGAGGGGGTGAACGTAAGACAGGGCCTAAGCAGAGACACTGGCCCTGAAGGAGGAGGACGGGCGAAAGTCCAGGAGGAGTAGGCCGGATTTGCAAGAAGCAGCAGAACTTCTAGAAGGATACCACAACCCACAAGACACTGATCCATGCACAGAAAAAAATGGAAATATGAATAGTACAGTGATCAGAATAAAGAGCAAAAAACAGAAGAGAGCAATGTGCCAATGACACAGCCATGGCTGTCAGACACCTGAATAGTAACAACTAGAGCCATTAACTTCCTCCAGATGACAATACTGGCCATTCTGAAAAACTCTGTCACACCAGCGCTTACAAATTAAACAAGGATTAAATAACTGTAATATGGTAATAATTGTAATAAAATCACAAACGTACAATTATCAGTATAATACTGAATGAATGAATGGATGTCCAGAAAATATTTAGTATTAGTGTTAGGTTTCTGTTACACAGCACATCCATCCTTCATCACTATGCTAACATTATGCTAACATTCTGCAATTGAGTACTGTTGCATAAGTTACAAAAAAACACTCAGAAAACATGGATTTTCT